>NC_061850.1:16949159-16951659 GCF_019202785.1 Penaeus chinensis | reverse complement strand
CATTTCTCATGGCGCATCGTTGTTTGGCGCGGACAGCAAAGGAACATTTTGAGTTTCTGACGTGGGACACGGCCGCTAAATGCAGGGAGGCAATCCTATGAGGTCACTTGGTTAATGTGGTAATGATAGAAATGGTATATCCATATAAGAATATAACAAAACAATATACCAATATCTATGACCAGTTGAAAGTGGAAACATATGTTATTTTTGATTAATTGACCTCATTAGCTACTCAGAATCCCACTAAGATTTCCTGTATCAAGCTCCAACTGTCGCAACGGCCTTCTCACCCATCACTAGGTACCGGAAACTACTCCTAATTCCCTGTTTATCAGGAATCTCTCCCAGCATCTCCTGCGCCCCGGACCGCTACCAAAACCGGGTCCGCGGGCCAACCCAAACATACTCTTTCTTCATGACCTAAGGCTGGTGACAAAATAGACCCCTCCCCCCCCCAAAAAAAAAAAAAAAAATCAAAAGAACAAAAACAGGGCAGCTTAGAACATAAAACATCTTTGGAGACGGTAAAAATAGTGATATACAAATGGAAGGTTCTCGCTGGTGGTTAGTAGGTTGCTGCGTCTCATTTAAAAGGTAAAATAAAATTATATAGGATAAACTAGAAAGCACTCGATTACCGCGTTTGATGATAAGGGATGGTAATGGTGATGTAGATGATAAAAATAACAATGTCCACATCATGAATAACAATAATATTTCAGACAATGGATAAAACATACTGATGAATACAGTTAAAAAAATCGGTGTGATTGCCATGCACCACCGGAGATTGCGTGTCCTTCAACGGCTGTTAGTTGTACCACCCTGGTTGGTACCACGAACAACTGCCAGGTTTGAAGAATCATACTAGAAATCAGTGATTTTGTTCCTATATGAACAAAAATTTCCTACTGCACTGCCTTAAACTGGAAACGTATATAACGTTTCGAGCTCGCGCGTGTGTGTACACACACACACACACACGCGCACACACACACACACACACACACACACACACACACACACACACACACACACACACACACACATATATGTACATATATATACATACATATATATACACACGCACACACAAACATGCATATTTGAAAGTGTTTGTATGTATGTACGTATATGTAATACAGATTTATATATAAAAAAATGTTTGTAAAAGTGTGTGTCTCAGCGTGTGAAAGTATGTTTGTATGTATGTACGTATATGTAATACAGATTTATATATAAAAAATGTGTGTAAAAGTGTGTGTCTCAGCGTGTGAAAGTATGTTTGTATGTATGTACGTATATGTAATACAGATTTATATATAAAAAATGTGTGTAAAAGTGTGTGTCTCAGCGTGTGCCCGAATGGTTTTCTTTCCCTTTTATGCTTGCACGCGTGACGTATTTGTCTGGCAAGCGCGGCCTGTTAAAGGGGATAACACAAAGAGAGGCAAAAGTCACTGGCGATTCCGGTTTCAAGAAAGCAGGAAGGGAGGGCGAGGCTGCTGCGCTTCTTAGATATATATGCACGACAGCGGTCGCACGGGAGTTGATATCTTTCTATGCATTGATGTGTAATAAAAAGTGCATCTCTCTATCTGTGTTTTATTTGTTTAGGTGTCTATCTATCTATCTATCTATCTATCTATCTATCTATCTATCTATCTACACACACACACACACACACACACACACACACACACATATATATATATATGTATGTTTGTACTTATATAAAAACATAAACAGCTGTTATAGATGGACTAATTAATACTAATTTGTTGCACTGATACGTGTATCATATATATATATATATATTTCATTTCGGTATTCCTCATATAATTTAAGTATCTAATAGGTGTTGAGGTGACCTGGCATAATACTTTAACTAGCAACTAGTAAAAGGTTTCGGAATCCGAATCGAACTATGTTCCGGTGGCTGACTTGAGCTCACTCCTTGGCTGACTCCGACCGCACCGCCACCTGGCTTTCAGTCAGCCACTCCGCCATATTGTACAGCTCGAGTTTTGCGTTCTCGGCTAAGTATTTCATATTAATGTATTTTTCTAGGATGTTTAGGTTAGGAGTAGGATTGTGTTATGTTTTCTAATCTATATATAATAATGTATTATTAATGTACGTAACAAAATAGTGAATATAGTTACTTTGTTCATCCGTGTGTTTTCTTATTACCCGGACAAAAGTTTGAACTTGCTATGGGCACCAGATAATACCCTAGACTTAAAATGTGCCATAACACAGCCACTATATATATATGTGTGTATATATATATTTTTTTTATAAACTTACAAACATATATACACATAATAAATATATACATGTATATATATATGTATATATGTATGTCAATTCATACATATGTACACATAATAAATATATACATGTATATATATATGTATATATGTATGTCAATTCATACATATATATATACATATAAATATGCATATACATATATATATATTTTTTTTATTTTTTA
>NC_061850.1:16928660-16933660 GCF_019202785.1 Penaeus chinensis | reverse complement strand
GAAAGGAATTCCTTTACTTATTACTTATATCCATTTTAGGCATTGACATTGTTTTCTCTAAATTTAATTATTAATAACAACTTGCTAAAATTGACATTATGTAGTTGCTTGCATGTTAACCTTTAAAGTAAAGCGGCAAGCAATTTGTTAAAACTAAAAGATGGATATTCAGGGTGGTATAATTATTGTATTGGATTATAATGAACTCAGATGTTGTATTATTGGCATATCAATATGTGTGATTGGCTTTACATTTTGGCCATATAATTTTTTTTTTTTCAGTTGATAAATAATGTGTAAATTCTCTAACTTTTCCTCATATTTATCTTAATTAATTGATAGGTGAAGAGTTAAATATATGAACTGTAAAGATTATATCAGACACTGAGGAGATAATATATGATAGTTGATGAAAAAGAGGCAACAACACTCTCACTGAGAAGCTGGATTTCATTGCTACATGTTTCGAGAGCATAACCACAATCACCCCCAAAGAGCTTCTCCCAAGGGATGTGTTAACTAATGATGCCTGCAGCACGCCTGCTGCTCATGCTTCTACAGCCGCTTGTGTTACCACCACTGCCCATGTCAACACCGTCACCCCTGCCACTACTTCTTCATCAGTCAGTCACTGTCGCCACAAGGGAAAGGTTCAGTAACCAGATGAAGCTACATGTCATCTCATGGAATGTCTGTGGTATCACAAACTGGGCGAAACTTACAGCACTTAAGGGATATATACACAGCCACCACCCAGACGAAATATTTATCCAAGAAGTATTCATTGGAGTAGCCCTATCCAGAGAAGTACCCTAACTCAGTGGCTGTGTCCTACATGTATCATGTTCGAAATGAACTCATCACATATGTTCACACTTCAATCCAACAACGTTTTCTCTGAAACTCCATAGACAACAACTCAACCTTCCAGTTTCATGAAATAACTGTAGGCAGTGGCACCATAAGGTTGTGCAACGTGTAAGATGAATCCAACCACTTTTCCGGCCCCTACTATCTGTGGCATGACTTACATGGGTGACTTCAATGCCAGGCACCCTGCTCTAGGAGACCTTGCTGGTACTATTAATCGCAATGGAACACAGCTCCAGAAATACATTCAGCTAAATCAGCTGAGTCACTGGGACACTGCTGGTGCCACACATACAGGAGGTGGTACTCTGGACCACATTCTTACATCAGTACTTATGGCATCTCAGGTCAAGTGTGCAATGGTTCCTACACTCTTTTCTGACGACGTTGCTCTCAGTGTCCACCACACTTTTCCTACTACACCTTCTGCAATGCATACCCGCACCTGTATTGCAGTCCCACCCAAATAACACCCTACATATATTTCATATATGACTAACCTACTTATGTTTGACTTCCAGTGCCCTGAAAAGTTATATTCCTCTCTTGTCAATGCTACTCATGCCGTCTACACCAAATTCATCAGTAGACCTCACATTTCTCCCTGCCCCATCACCCACACCTGGACACTGGATAACTATGTAGTTTAGAAAGAAAGGCAGTGCAAGATGGCCTTGCCTTTCAGAAACAACCAACCCAAATTAGATTCATGGTAGACTCTTACAGACGGCATCAGCCATCAGACTAGTGTTGACACCATGTAGTATCTCATTAACAAGGTAGTCAGGAAAAAGTCCTGTCTGCTCAGTATGCACAAGATCTCATCAATGAATGGTCAGCATAGTCACAGGCCAGTAACCATCCACCATACATAAAAAATGCCTTCTCTGCTCACAAAACTCATCAGATGCTCCATCTCACTGGTGCTGTGCAGCAATGAGACAACAAATTGTAATATGAGCTTGCCAAGGGTAAGGCAACATCTGGTGATAATGGAATTACTTATGTAGTCCTCTGCACACTCCTGGATGTACCTGGCAATCCCCTCCTCAAGCTACATAATCCGTGTTCCCGCCTTGAATACGTGCCACAAGCCTGGACCTGTAGCACAATAATAGCAATTCCCAAACCTGGCACTAACATTTCGACCCTTACCTGGAGGCATCTGTACAGATTACACTTTCAATTCCAGCAAGATGTGTGCTTCCCATCGTCCAACGCCAACTGCAACGCCGTCTGAGTCCCCTTAAGTGGCTAACCAACTATGTTGCAGGAGTGTCAATGTATATTGCATTCCTTTGATCAGTTGTCGATTATCTATCTCCTGCACTTTGTCATATCTCCAGAACGACTTTACAACCAATTGAAAAATTTCAAAACCAGGCACTGAGACAAATCTTAGTTGTCCTATCTCCACGAGGATTGTCAACATGCAGCAAGAACTCCATCTTCCACCACTTGCTGAGAGAATATACTCCAATGTTACATATTTCAACATCAAATGTTTGCATTACTTGCACCTGTCTCCCCATTATACTCACATCATCAGGGCCTCACAAAATGTTGATGCACCTTGTCCTTTCCTTCACCCTGGTGGCTATACACTTGTCAGGAACATCTGCTCAAGCATTCTCTTAACATCAACATTATGGTAGAGGACGTGGACCTTGGTCTCCTACCCTGGAAAATGCCCATGCCAGATGTCTCCTACACTGCAGTCTCCAAGATTGATCTTTCTCAGCTCCAGAAACAAAAAGCCTTGGAAACTATCACAGAAATATCGTCTTCTCTCAGTGTAGCCCACAAGGAAGTGGTAGTGCTGGATGCCCTGTGTTATACCCCAGCATGGAACCCCAACAGGGGCCGTTGACTCCCCAACTCAACAAGTTCAATGTATTGTGAGCTTAATGGCCTTCTGGATGCTGTAACTTTACTGTCACGAACCAGAGACAATGTCAACTGGCGACATCCCTCGTGAAATCACAGGTGGTGCACTTTCTGTGGATCCCCTCTCACATAGGACTTCTCGCAAATGACATCGGTGATCGTCTTGCAAGGAATGCCTTTAGTTTGGATCCGCCTGTTGCTGCTGCAACTAAAGCCTCGCTCCCGTGGTACAAGAAAATTATACGCCAAGCTGTGTTCTCCTCTACTCGCCACTGATGCTGAGAAGGCTACTAGTGTCACCATTCAGCACTATGAACATTTTCTTCCTCTTCCACACAAGTACCGACGCAATGGACTTATGTTTCACCGACATAATACAGTGAGCGCTCGACTTAGGCTCGGCTACCGGAGAGTGTGGGAAGTGGGGGAAGTGAAAGTGCTCCACAGTATTCCTCGTGTCAGTTGAGTGATGCCCTAAATGTTAACACTACAGCATTACTGACTTGAGTATCCTATGGTTACACCCTTAATACCTCACAGACAATTAGTGTTAAAAGTCAGTAAATATTTACTAATGGATGACCATTTAGATAGAATTCTGATACATCCCCCACACTTTGGAGGGTGCTAGATTAAGTAAGCTTTTCTGTGTGTTTTTCTTTATCTACTTTTTGATTCATAGTGTGACCTTTGTGTCACAAGTTCTTTGTAACTAGTTTCATTTTGTATTAAGCCTGTCACTCTCTCTCTCTTTCTCTCTCCCTCTCTCTCAATCTCTTTGTATCTCTCTCTCTTTCTCTCTCTCTCTCTCTCTCTCTCTCTCTCTCTCTCTCTCTCTCTCTCTCTCTCTCTCTCCCTCCTCCCTCTCTCTTTCAATTTCTTTGTCTGTCTGTCTATCTGTCTCCCTTGGGAAGCATGTTTGATTATGACGAGGCGTCGCCCGGCCGGAGGCCCACAAATGGGGTCAATCTGCGACGAGTGTGCCGTGTAGCGGCCTGGAACATCCTCAGTCTCTCGGAGGATGATCGATTGCCTTTATTGTCGGGGGAGCTGGGGAGGCTGGGGATTGCCATTGCTCCTTTCTCTGAGGTGCGACGGCCTGGTAGTGGTGAGACCAGTAGTGGGAGTTATACCTACTACTGGTCTGGCTGTAGCAATGGTGCGCGCCTTAGGGGAGTTGCGGTGGTTGTATCTGACCGCTTCCGTTCCTCAGTTAAGAAGGTTACCTCAGAGACCATAAGGGTGTCCCCGGGGGGGACACCCTTATGGTCTTGGGGAACTTCAATGCAGTCACTGGCACTGACAGGGAAGAATACGAGCTATGCATTGGTCCCTATGGCTCTGGTACTAGGAACACCAATAGCTCATACCTCTTAGACTTCGCAAGATCTAGGAGGCTGAGGATTGCGAGCTCGTGGTACCAGAGACGAGATCTACACCACTGATCTTGGTACTCCAATACTGGCGTTGCAGCTAAAGAGATCGACCATATTCTTGTGGATACTCGCTGGAGGATTTTTTAGGAGTGCTGAGTTCTTTGCTACTGATCACAGACTTGTTGCAACACCGAGGCTCTGCCTCAGATCTAGACGCATCCCGAGATCTCACCAGCAGGTGTTCCATCTCGAGAGGCTCAAGAGTGAGGAGGTGGCTCAGGAGTATGCAGTGGCAGTCTCAAATCGGTTTGAAGTGCTTGGCATTTTACAGGACCCTGCTGAACTGTGGGATACTTTTAAGCAGGAGACTCTGTCAGGTGCCGAGGAGTGCCTTGGGTTCGACCTCGGCGAAGGAGGCGTGTAGTCTCGGACGAGACACTGAACACTATAGAGATGAGTCGTGCTGCCAGACTGGATGGGAACCATGTCTTGCACAGGGAACTGTCTCGCCCAAAATGACCTTCGACCTGCTTTCCGAGCCCTGAGGGAACTCTGGTCAAAATCCATCTCTCAATTGGGCTCGTTGAGGGCAGAGGATGGTCGTATTGTGTCAGATCCGGGTGAGTATAGGGCCCGCTGGGCTGAGTACTTTGAGCAACTATATAGAGCAGATCCCCTGTCTTCACAACTCCCATTGGCTGGCACACAGCCACTAGAGGCTGGTCCACCAATCAGTGAGGAACCCCCTTTTGTCGAAGAGGTGAGAAGGGCGGTCTCTAGGCTGAAGAGCAGAAAGGCTGCTGGTGTCTATGGGATTTGTTGAAGGCGGGTGGAGAAGCCATGATCTGTGGTTTGCATGCAGTCCTG
>NC_061850.1:16916160-16921160 GCF_019202785.1 Penaeus chinensis | reverse complement strand
CGCACGACATAGTTAAAACAAAAATATATAGAAAATACACATTTTTCCACACATGGCAGTACGCAGAGTGCGCGGCGTACAAATTTATAAAATAAAGATAAAACAATGTTTGCATAGAGATAACATATGTAGAAGCAGCATAGAATTAACAGAAAGAACAAGCTTAGTGGGAACATTTCTTGCTGTGGCTGAGAAGGCCAATGCGAGCCTTGCAATCTCTGTCGCAGTTTGGACAAATGAAGGCGGAAGGTAGTTGCAGATGCTCGCCTGCTTTTGCCTTTCTTCTTGCACGTTTTTCAGCGACATATGCCTTCCATCTACTTTCCCCTTTAGGAAGCTGACGTTTCAGGGTTAGCTTCCAAGCATCCCTGTTTGCGGCAATTGTCTCCCAAGATGCCACGTCAATGTCCAGGGCTTTCATATCCCTCTTGCAGACATCTCTATACCTGAGTAGGGGGCGCCCTCTGACTCTCTCCCCTTCCACAAGCTCTCCATAGAGCAAGTCTTTAGGGATTCTGCCATCATCCATTCTGTGGACATGACCCAGCCATCTCAGTCGACGCTGCCTAAGCAGTGTGTAAATGGAAGGAAGGCCAGCTATTTCAAGCACCGCAACATTTGTCTTCCTTTCTTCCCACTTGATGCCAAGGATGAAACGCAGGTTTCTCAGATGGAATATCTGAAGACGCTCTTCTTGTCTAGCATAGGGTGTCCAAGTCTCGCTGCCATAGAGCAAAGTGCTCAATATACATGCACTGTAGACTGACATTTTTGTGCTGACTTTCAATGTGGAGTTCTCCCACACTCTGTCAGTTAGCTTTGACAGGGTACCTGCAGCTTTGCCTATCCTCTTGTTAATCTCTGAGTCTAATGAAAGAGATTCAGAGATGCTAGAGCCTAGGTACGTAAAATCCTCAACGACACCTAGCTCATAGTTGTCAATTTGAATTGAAGGCTTAATGGATGAGCCTTGAGACAGAATTTTGGTCTTTGGGAGGCTAATGATCAGGCCAAATTCTTTACAAGCTATGGAGAGGCGGTCCATCAAAAGTTGGAGCTCCTCTTCTGTGTGAGTGGCAATGCCAGCATCATCAGCAAATAGCATGTCTCTGATCATAGCCTCTCTTACTTTGGTTTTTGCTCTGAGTCTAGCAAGGTTGAAAAGCCGCCCATCGGACCGAGTCCTAAGGAAGATACCCTCTTTCACATCACCAAAAGCGTGTTTAAGAAGCATTGAGAAAAAGATCCCAAAGAGGGTTGGGGCTAGGACGCAACCTTGCTTTACGCCGTTGCGTATGTCAAAAGGCTCAGACAAATTTCCATCAAACTGCACTGTCCCTTTCATGTTCTGGTGGAAGGATCTAACTAGACAAAGGAGCTTTGGAGGGCAGCCAATTTTAGAAAGCGCCAAGTACAGTCCCTCACGACTAACTGTGTCAAACGCTTTAGTCAGATCGACATATTTTGCTCCCTGCATTTCTCCTGAAGCTGTCTCGATGCAAAGATCATGTCAATAGTTGATCGGCCTGCCCTGAAACCACACTGAGATTCAGGATAGACACGCTCAGCAAGCTTTTGTAACCTGACAAGAAGAACTCTTGCATATACCTTGCCCACTATACTAAGGAGAGATATGCCCCTGTAATTGTTGCAGTCACTCCGTTCACCTTTATTCTTGTAGAGAGTAACTATCTTAGTATCTCTCATGTCCTGTGGCACTTCACCTTCTGCCCAGCAACAACAAAGAAGATCATAAATAAGTTTAAGGAGGACTGTCTGACACTGTTTGATTAAATCAGGAGGTATCTCATCACTTCCTGGAGCTTTACCAGGGGCAAGCTGGTCAATAGCTTTACTCAGCTCAGAGATTGTAGGCATCTCATCAAGCTCATGTAAAACACTAAGTTGCTCCATCGCAGCAAGTGCGGACACAGAAACAGTGCTCTGCCTAGAGTATAGGACAGAATAATGCTCTTTCCAGCGATCCAACTGCTTACCCTTGTCCACAATAAGTTCTCCAGAGGAGGATTTCAAGGGGGCAGATTTGATCTGAGTAGGCCCTGTTGCAGTATATATATATATATGTATATACATATACATTCATGTTGACAAATGTAGAAAAGGTATGAATGAGAATGAATATCTTCACAATATAAGAGATGTATTTGACCGGTTTCGATTCTATCTTGTTCAGAAATACATGTATTTCTGACAAAGATAGAATCGAAACCGGTCAAATACATCTCTTGTATTGTGAATATATTCATTCTCATTCATACCTTTTCTATATATATATATATATTTTTTGTTGTTGTACATATATATATATATATATATATATATATATACATATACATATATATATATATATATATATATATATATATATATATATATATATATTTATATGTATTTATCTATATATATGTATATTACATATATATTATATTATATATATTATATATATAGTATATATATATATATATATATATATATAGTATATATATGTATATATATTATGTGCATTATATATATATTGATATATATTATACATATATTTATATATATTATATATATTATATATATTATATATGTAATACATATATTATATATGCACACACACACACACACACACACACACACACACACACACACACACACACACACACACATATACATATACATATACATATATATATATATATATACATACATACATACATACATACATACATACATACATACATACATACATATATTGCCTGACTGGATGTGTGTATATGTCATGGATTTAGCTTTGGATTTAGCCCTATTGAGTTCATTTTTGGATTTAAGATTAGAGGCCCATTAGAAGTACTGTATGACTCTTTGTATGATAATTAAGATAATAGCTATAATGTATCGTACAATTTCAAGTTGGTGATGACATTTTAGTCATAGTTCCTGTGAAGAAAAGTCCACTTAGTGTAAAGTTTGAAGGCCCAGTTAAGGTCACTGCAAAGCTTAGTGATGTATATTATGAGATATCTATTCCTGTCAAAAGAAAATCATAAAAGGTTGTTCACGTAAATAGATTGAAAAAGTTCATAAAAAGTTATGAAGTTAAGGAAAAAACATTGATAAGGGTGAGGAGAATAATGACTTTGGTTGTGATGTAATTGATATTAAACTGAAGAATAGTGATATTGTTGCTAATCCTTAGTTTAAGCTATCACACCTCACAGCTAGTCAGATTGAAGATCTGCAGGAAATATTAGAAGAATTCACAGATCTGTTTGGTGATGTCCCTACAAGAACAAACTTGGTGACCCATGATGTGCAGCTTGTTCCTGGTACGCGGCCTGTTCGTCAACCACCATTCAGGATGTCACAAGATAAGTTGAACATTTTAAAGAGTGAAGTATTTTTTTTATTAGAGAATGACATAATTAGAAATTATTTTAGTGAATGGTCAAGTCCTGCAATCTTGGTCCCTAAACCATATTCTACCTATGTAGAATATGGTTATGTACTGATTATAGGAAATTAATTCAGTTTCTCTCCATGACAGTTTTCCATTAACAAAAATAGATGATATTATTGATAAAGTGGGAAATGCTAAATTTATAAGCTGTATTGACTTGCTCAAAGGTTACTATCAAATACCTTTGTCAGAAAATGCCAAGAAAATTTCTGCTTTTGTAACCCCTTTTGGTTTTCTCGGAGCTCCAGCAACATTCCAGCGAACTGATGGCCTTAGAAAAATTGAATTTTATATTGGTGGAAACAAGACAATTGTCTACTCTGATCACAATCCTCTCTGCTATGTTAAAAGTTTTAAAGATAATTTTTTTTAGGTTAATGCGCTGGGCATTAGCGTTCCAAAGGTATGACATTGAGATAAGGCATATTAAGGGAAAACAAAACTGTATTGCAGATACACTAAGCAGACTTGGAAATTAAGATAGGAGACTTAAGGTTAAAACACCATTTCAATAGCTTTGAAAGTGATGTTTTAAACTTAAAGGGGAGGATGTCATGGATATACCAGTGTTCAATTTGTTAAAATCCACCGTAACTAATTTTCTTCCATTGCTGTTCGTATCCCGACAATTACATATATTTTCTTATGAAAAATATTTAGTTGTATTTGAAAAAATATACTTTTGGAAGAAGCATAAATTGAGATAATATAAAATAATCTTGATTAAGAAATTAACAAACGCAACTAACCTCGGTGTGTGTACATAAATTATAATAATGTACTGCAGTATAATTTGCCTGTATTACATTTTGGCTCAAAGATTTTAACATTATCGTCTTCGCGGACGTGTTGTCTAGAATGACGTAAATTCTGATGTCTTGCGGATGTTACGAAGTTATTAGCAAACTTTCCCGTTAAAAACTCTCTCCGCTCTCTAGGGGAGGGGAAACTCAGATGATTTAGCGCATCAGAGACTAAGTGGAATTTGATCCAAGTATTAGGCCCAGAGCTCTTTTCTGTAATCTTTGTGATTTCATTGTTTTAGAGTTTGCGATAGACGAATTCTAGGCAGCGTGCTCACTAATAGGCCGCGCGTGAGTGTGTATGCATAGGTATACATATAGATATACACATATACGCAGATGAAAGGCGGAATGCCGTAGGAAGTAAAGAAAGGGAGGAAAGGGAGTTCGGAGGGCAAAGGGGCGCGCGCAGACGCAGCCTCCCCGGGGCGCTCAGGTCCAGCGGAAGCGGAGGGAAAGGGCGCCCCGCGGGGAGGCAGATCGGAAGTGTAATCAATGTTAAAGAAAGAAGACAAATTGGGAAGAATTGAGCATTATTTTGAATTATGTGTTTATGACTAAATCTGTCAAATTTCCTTTATTTGTTTTCTTTGCGGTTGACTCTGCTTATCTTTCAAGAATAGAGTACTGTTGTAGCTAAACTAATACCTTGGCATGATAAATGTGACTTTGTGACACGGACTTTTGAAACGTCTGGCTCCCGGCACGGCACGGCGGCAGGGAGGGTGCTCCCC
>NC_061850.1:16893660-16903660 GCF_019202785.1 Penaeus chinensis | reverse complement strand
CCTCCCAATTCCATCCTCTCTCTGTCTTCCTCTCTCTGAAAATATGTATATATATATGTATATATGTATATATATATGCGACTGCCGCGATGGTCCAGTGGTTAGAGGACTGGGCTCCGACCCTCGTGGTCCCGAGTTCAATTCCCCGTCACGGCGGTCGTAAAATTGCCTGCGCTCTGACTGCTGGCTCGAGCCCGAAAAAACAACTTATCGCCTTGAGAAGTCAAACGCATGTGTCGTAGGGTAAGTCACCGCCGTGGCAATGGTGTTAGCGCATCGGATCGCAGTTGATTAGGAAGGGCATCCAATCAGGCAAGGGTGGCACTGCCTTATAACCTCTCAATAGTGGATTGAGAGAGGCCTATGTCCTGCAGTGGAATGAATGGCTGTTAAAAAAAAAAATGTATATATGCATATATAATTATGTATATATATATGAATATGTATATATAAACATACACACACATATATATGTGTGTGTGTGTGTGTGTGTGTGTGTGTGTGTGTGTGTGTGTGTGTATTAATTTGTAATATATATAGTAAGCATATACTGTGCACACTTTGTATTTGTATATACACATATAAAAAACAGATTATGAGCTATATATGTTTATCAACTAAAGAAGTAAAGAAGAGTGAATGCATAATTTGCCCAAAAAGCCTATAATCGTATGAAATATACATCGCCTTACACTCGGATGTACAACTAAAATATCAATTCGGGGCTACGAGACAGTAAACTGTTTAATGATTATTTTCTAACCGGCTGCACACGGACAAGTATTCCTGAGAGAAAAAGTCTGAAGTGATACTGTAACGCACCGTACGTTGTTAGGGAACGTAGGCTCTGCATAAAAAGGAACTTGGACGTCATTTGATTTTAGATGTCCTCAGCAATGTTTTCATTAATTTCTCATTATAAGTAATCAGAGACTACGGCGCTGCAGCAGAGGATGGCGCAGGGCGGTCGGTAGGCGACTGCGCGACTAATGACCTCTGTAGTTAAGGCCTCGGCCGCCAATGCAGCGACAGTGGATATAACGCCCCTTTTCTACGGGAGCTCGCGTTTTCCCTCATGGCCTTCTGCAGCTTAACTTTGTTTAACACAACTACAGTGCATATGCAGTACTGTCATTTTTGTGAACCACATTATAACGAAATTACTTCAAACACCACAGGCAATTGTTTTCAAAAGAATTTCACTACAAAATTCACACAATCACATGTGCGTCGCTGCTTCAGCGAAGGGTAGGTACGAAGGATGAACAAGACCAAGAGTTGAAAGACCTTTAATTTTTTTTTCTTTCTGTGCTTGTTTTTCTCCCAGTGACACGAGAGAAGGGTATATTTCGGAGCATATTTTGTTGCAATATGGTAGCCACGGCTTGGATACATGTGCACTATACATCAGTTGTTCTCACTTAATTTCAGGCCACCAGAGGAGAGAGAGAGAGGGGGGGGGGGGGGGCGTGCGTCTCATTGAACATTGATAAAACGGTTTACAACAAAGTGCTTTGAAATATATTTATCACAGTAGAATAGAACGGGCCGGTCTACTTGACTCGTAACGTACATTGTGCCCTAAGGTTGACCAGCCACAACTGCGTGAATCCTGGAAATGTTAGAAACTCCGTGATTCGTTGTGTCACTAAATCCTAAAGACTGTCAAATATTTTTTTTAAGTGATAGTGATGCAAGAAAAGTAACAGACAATAGTTTATCTAAAAAAAAAAAACATTTTCCAATTTAAGAATATGTATACCAATATCTAAGTTATTACCAAATAAGGAGAAGGCCGTGTGGACCACCAGGAAAGTCATGGACCAACGAAAGTACATAAACCACTCAGTCAGAACCGCTGCCGTATGCGAACGGCACTGCCGCCATTGCCTTTCGGACAAATAGTGGACAATAGGGACTGAATGAAGGTGGCCGTCCCGCACTCAAGTCACAAAATGTTTAGAAAAAAAAAGAGAATTCGGACTTAATTGCGGAGTTATGATATATATACTTTCTATACTTTGCTTCGTTAATGTGTGAACTTGGCCATACGTAGATTCAACATCATGTAATGATAGCCCTACTCTTTCATTAAATGTTACAAATGTATTGAACTTATGCAAACTATGGAAGCATTTGACAAAGAAAGCATGAATGATGTAAATTATAATTTTATGGAGCCAGATACATCATTCAACATTTCGTTATTGCCGATGAAGAAAGTTATTGTTCTTTCAGATTAAGCATCTTTATTGTCAAACAAATAAAACTACAAAATCCAAGAAACATAGATTATTCTTACAGCTCTCAGTGAAATGTGGTTGGATGATTATCATGGTATGGTTGTATAAAATCATTGCATTTATGATAGTGACTAAAAAGATAATATTCATAACTGCAAAACGCTAACGTCCAATAATTCGGCCACTGTCCTCTTTCTGGCTCAATGAGCCAATCGTAACGCCCCTTTATAAAAAAAAATTCGGCCAGCCAGCGCCAGGCCCACGCCCAGCAGGCTGCCATAGGTCCTTCTTGTCTTAGCATAAGGAAGATATGTACATAAGTAAATAGATAAATGAAGCAATAAATATATATACATACATACATACATATATACTTATACACACACACACAATCATACATTTGTATTCACAGACATACAGCATATATACAAGCTATATATGCGTATACACACACATATGCATACATGCATACATACATACTTCCATACATATACACGCATGAATATACATATATATGTATATATATGCATGTATGTATACCATATGTATACATATGTATATATGTGTGTGTATGTATGTATATTATATGTATATGTATGTATGTATATATGTATGTATATTATATATATATATATATATATATATATATACATATGCGCACACACACACACACACACACACACACACACACACACACACACACACACACACACACACACACACACACACACACACACACACACACACACCCACACAAATATATATATATATATATATATATATATATATATATATATATACTGTAAAGTATGTACAAGACACTGTTTTGTGTTAGTATATATGTGAGGAAAGTCTATATAAAAAGTAGAGCTAGGGCTCGAAAGAGAGAGAGAGAGAGAGAGAGAGAGAGAGAGAGAGAGAGAGAGAGAGAGAGAGAGAGAGAGAGAGAGAGAGAGAGAGAGAGAGAGAGAGAGAGAGAGAGAGAGAGGATTTTATGATTTGTAAGTCTTACCGTGCGGCAGTACTGACTCGGCTGGCACGGGCCCGCACCTGTCCTCCGCTCACCTGTGAACACACGTCAACCTTAATTCTGGACACGAGCCAAATGCTTCCAAAGGGGAGGAATAAACAGGGAAAATAATATGCCTATTTTCGAAAGGCTATCGGAGTGTGGAAGGAAAGGGCGCGCACGATGGGCAAAGAGCCAATCAATGTCTTATATATTATCTGTTAAACTGTTATTTAGTATCAACCATGTGTTTTGACCCACCAGCTGGCGAACAGAGAGCCAGCTGGTGATATTATAAGTCACCTTGTTCTGCTCCAGTGACTCGGATGCGCTCGGTGCAGTGACAGTTGCAGTGCTCGCAAGGTGATGACGATAATGCTTATGATGGTAACGACAAAACATTGAAGATAAGAAGGAAAAGATTAGTAAGACTGCTAACAATGACGATAATATTATTGGCATTAATGATAATGAATACTGATAAGATTAAAAGTAATGCTAATAAAAGTATGGCAATAATAATGGTAATAATGATAATAACAACGATAATATTTATACTGATATTCATACTGATACTAATGCTAATATCAATAACGATATTGACAATAACAAAAGTGCTACTGCTACTACTGATAATAATGATAACGATGTCGATGATGATATTAGTAATAACAATGATGATGCAGTAACAACAATGATAGTATTAATGATATTAAAGTAATATCGTAGTTTCCCCTGAAATTAAATTATATCATGGTTTCCCCTGAAAATCTCCTAGTCCTGAATTTCTGGTTTACTTTTATTTCTTCTCTATACAATAAATACCACTGATATGTGTACTTTGTAAAATATATTATGGCATTATGGTTAACTGTCAAATGTTTGTTTATTTGAATAATTATGTTTTAAAAAATACCAAGTCCTCAGTAAGTGAGTACTGTCAGAAATTAGAAGAAATTACGAAATCACTCGTGGACGAAACTCTGTTGAGTCAACACCGTATGAAAAACGCAGAAACAAAAACTAATAAATCTTGTGCCACAAGAGCTACCCTGGCGCCCGGGGCCTCTCGTCTCCCTTGATATTATTGCTTCTGAATTGTAAAGTAAATTAAATAAAGTAAATCCTGTAATTACAGATCCTTATAGTGCTTAGCTTGCACCTTCAGTGCTCTAGTATTTGCAGGTGAGACTAGGCTACAGTAGGCGTAGTCAGCACCCCACCCCAGACCCGCAGCTCTCTTCTACACCAGGGTAGCACTTGTGACTTTGACCCCTGGGTAGGGAGGCCCAGTAGTCTGGGGCGTCATTTGGGCGCACTTTTTCTTTGGTCCTGAATTCTTTTCCTTGTAATGTGACTTTCCTGAGCCTACCGGAGTTCCTCGTGAACTCCCGTATTCGCTTGGGGGGTGGGCATTGAATTACCGTCCTTCGCCTAGGCAAGTTCGGCAGTAAGGAATTGTCCCACACATAACTCGATCCCTCTGTGGTACTGGAGAACGCAACTGGGGGGGTAGAGGACGAAAAACTGATTCACTCTCTTAGCTATTGCAGTTAGGTTGATAACAACAGTTAAGAGGTTTTTGTCCCTTCAGGACTACGTTTTTGAGGAAAGGGGTCGGACCTGGTCCGATACCCAGTATGAGTGATACCCCGGCTACCCCTTCTCCTCCTATAGGAGGAGGGGCGACTAACGACCCTTCTAAGACCAATCTGATGACGAACAACGGAACCCCCACTAATGACAAGACGAGACGACCACTTTTCAAAATCCCCACCCAGAATGCAAGGTTCGCGAATGTAAAAGGCGTGAATGAAAATCAGTCGCTTTTGAACGAGAACCCCTTTATCATCAAAAAGGTCCTTGATGGTCAAGTGGACGGCGATTTTGATTTTGTCAAAAAATTGCGAGATGGAAGCCTCCTTGTAAAAGTACAATACAACTCCCAGATTAAGGATTTACTTAAGCTGACGCAAATTCATGATCTTCGAGTAAAAGTAACTATTCCTATTGGCCCAAATACCTGTAAGGGAGTAATCTTTCACAGGGATTTGAGGACGATGGAAGAAAGCGAAATTCTCGAGAGCATTAAGGACCAAGACGTAGTGGACGTTCATTGTATGACCAAGAAGGACGGGAATGTGCAAACGAAAACTGGACTGTGTTTTTTTACCTTTGCCTTGAATAAAATCCCTGAATATGTCAATGTCGGTTATAAACGTGTTCAAGTAAGACCTTATGTCCAAAAGCCAATGCATTGTAATAGATGCCAAAAAATCGGACACACCTCATTAAGATGTATTGACAAAGATTCAAATAAATTTGTTTGCCGGAAATGTGCTGAAGCCCATGACACCATCACATGCACTAGCAAAATTTCCAAATGTGCTAACTGTGAAGGTCCCCATCATTCAGGATCTGCCGAGTGCAGCATCATGAAGAAGGAGACTGAAACATTTGCATATATGAGAAAGCATGAAGTTAGTTATACTAAAGCTAAGAGGAAAGTGGAAAGTTTGACACACAAACCCGATACTTCCTATGCTGCAGCAGTAACTAACAACACCCCTAGTGCAAGTGATGTCAGTCAGCAGCTTGCAGCCAAGGATAAGGAAATTGCTGAATTGAAACAAACGGTTAAGGAATTGAACATTAAAGTTTATCAGTTGACTAAATTGGTCGATCAAATGGCTGCATCAACCCAGCCAAAACATCTTAAGGAAACTGATACCGAATCTCAGTCCGGAGCGCACCTTCCCCTCCGGGCTACTCCTGTGAGGACTTCGTCTGGCTCGCGATCGGTTTCTCGAGAGAGAAGCAGGTCGCAGTCTGTCAGTCGTCTCCCTCGCCAGGAGGTGCAGGACATGGAGGCTTCTGTCTCCAAACCATCCCGTGAGAGGTCCCCGGGAAGCGAGGGAGAGGAGGCGCCTCCATCCCATAAAAAGAAAATTAAAACTGGTGGACAAGGCACTTCCAAACCCCATAACGTAATCATCACGTCAACCATTATACAATTGAACTGCCGAAGCATTAGATCTAAAGTAAATGACCTTAAATTATTAGCCTCGTCCTATGCTCCCGATATTATAGTTCTCCAAGAAACTCATTTGACAAACCTCGTCTCTGACGAGGTCGTATCGCTCAGGAACTACCATTTTTGTCGGAAGGGCCGTGAGAGTAGGGGTGGAGGCGGAGTCGCCATGTACATCTACCAAAACCTCCCTTTTACAGAAGTGACTATTGATTCTACTTTGGAGTTTGTCGCATGCAAAGTAAAAATTAATGGCACGTATCTAGCTATATGTTCAGTTTATTGTCCGCCTGATAAAGTGATAATCTATGATGAGCTTTTTGCTCTTCAGGAACGTCTGCCACAAAATAAAGTAATTTTAGGTGATTTTAATGCTCATCATACGTTATGGGGTTCCCTACGGGTGGATGGTAAAGGTGAGCAAGTAGTTAAGCTGATTAACGAGTCTGATTTAGTCCTTCTGAATGATGGTAGTCCCACGCGGGTGGACGATAATACCGGGAATTTGAGCTTTATAGACTTATCACTGGTCTCTTCATAAGTAGCAGCCAAGTGCCTGTGGCACACCATTGACGACTCGTTGGGAAGCGATCATCTTCCTATCTTGATTAAATATTCATGCGACACAGTGAGAACGCCTTCAGCGCCTAAATTTAACGTAAAAAAAGCAGACTGGGTCGCCTTCACAAGGAGCGTCAAGCTCGAACTTGTTGGAGAAACCATTGATGATAAAGTAAACAATATTCAGAATTCGATTATAGAAGCAGCTTTGCTATCTATTCCTAAAACTTCGACAGATAGCGTTAAGCATAGAGTTCCATGGTGGACACCAGATTGCCGCAGGGCGCTGTGCCGACGCAATAAGGCCTACAGGCTTTTCCAAAATAACATCACAAATGAGAACTTTTGCAACTACAAACAAGCAAGAGCTAGGGCTCGTAGAGTAATAAGACAAGCAAAAAGAGACTCCTGGCGAAGCTTTGTCTCTACAATAAACAGCAATACAAAAATATCAGAGGTTTGGTCCACTATTAATAAAATAAATAAGAAAAAAAACATTCAAAATTAAGAACATCATAGAAGAGGGTAAACATTTGGATTCACCTAGAGACATTGCTAATGCACTCGCCAGGCAGTTCTCTCATACAAGCAGCTCAGCAAACTACCATCACGCATTCCTGCCCATCAAGGAAGCGGCTGAGCTGCAACCAATTCACTTTGCCACAGGAGATGACTTTGATTACAATAAAGATCTTACAATGGATGAGCTTGTCCGAGCCCTAGAAGCCTGTAGAGGAACATCCCCAGGCCCCGATGAGATTCTATACGAGATGAAGCATCTTAATCATGATGACATGATTAAGTTGCTAGAAGTGTACAATGAAATTTGGAAAAGCCACACTTTTCCAAACTCATGGCACTTCGCCCACATCATTCCCATATTGAAAGGAGGGGGTAATCCCAGATTTGCCATCTACCGCCCAATTGCGTTGACAAGTTGCTTATGCAAGGTCATGGAACGAATTGTTAACAGTAGGCTATGGCATTTTTTAAATTCCAATAATTTACTATTTGACGAGCAGTGCTGTTTCCGAAAGGGACGCCAAACTCTCGATCAACTAGTAAAGCTGGACAGTCATATTCTAGAGGCAATTGCCAAAAAATATTATTTGATTTCAGTATTTTTAGATATAGAAAAAGCCTACAACATGACATGGTGATATGGCCTACTCAGAAAACTTTATGCTTTCGGATTACGTGGAAACTTGCCTTGTTTTATTCAAAATTTAATTTCTGACAGAACGTTTTCTGTCAAATTGTTTTCTGACAATGTCACTTCTTCGGACATTTTTGTCCAGGCAACGGGGTCCCACAAGGAAGTGTCTTGTCACCAACTTTATTTCTATGTATGATAAATGACATCTTACCAGCTCCTCGGAATCTTAAATACTCACTGTACGCTGATGATTGTGCATTATAGCATTCCAGCAATAATGCAGAATTCTCAGCAAATCGCATCCAATTGGCACTGGATATGATTCATAACTGGGGCCTCCAGTGGGGTTTTAAGTTTTCCATTAAAAAGAGTATTGGGGTAATTTTTTCACATAGGAGGAAGCCGAACATCAGGCTAACTCTAGATAACCACCCAATACCTATTCAAAATTCTGCTAGATTTCTTGGGCTACTTTTTGATAGTAGACTCAATTGGAAAGACCACATTGGTCAATTAAAGAATAAATGTCAAAGAGCACTAAATTTATTAAAGTGCATTTCTGGTAATAAATGGGGAGCTGATAGACAGTCTTTGCTAATGGTATATAAAGCCCTGATTAGGTCTAAAGTAGATTATGGGTCAATCGTGTATGGCTCGGCATCGAAAACAAGTTTGAAAGGTTTGGATGCTGTGCAGAATGCTTGATTGCGTGTGTGTCTTGGAGCCCTAAAATGTACTCGGATCGAGCGTCTTGAGGTGGAGTCAGGAGTACCTCCCCTCCGACTCAGACGCGGCCAGTTAGCACTGACCTATGCCGCAAAGGTGGCTCGAGACCCGAGCCACCCTAATGGCAATGGAGGCACTAGGCCCTTTGCCACGAGACTCCACGACCTCGTCGAGAAAGTCGGTATAGATCTCTCTACCATCGATACCCTGGTTAAGTCAAACCAGGTCACTCTGGTATCCATGGTAATGAACAGGCTGACAAACTAGCCGGGTCAACTGACGATCTGGACACTACAATAGTTCATACAGATCTCAGGTGTTTTGTGTCTCTTATAAAAGCAAAAATACATCTCCTGTGGCAAAGTGAGTGGACCAGCCTCCAACTCACAAACAATATCAAGCAAACCATAGACCTGTGGGACACATCCCACAGGAAAGACAGAAGGGAGGAGGTGGTGTTGGCCCGCCTTAGGGTCAACGCTACAAGACTCACCCACCTCACTCCCTATATTGAGAAAAAATTCCCTCCACAATGCCCCCATTGCAATAGTAACCTAACAATAAACCACATACTCACAATATGCAACCACTACAGCAACAATAGACAAAAACTAAAAAATTATTTCAGACAAAAAAACAAAGATTTCACATTATCAAATATATTATCAAATGATGAAAAAATAATAAATAAAGTAATCACTTTTTTAAGGGAGACAAAACTTTATGACCTTATATAGATTGATAGAATAAATAGGATTCATTGGCTTAATAACCTTGGCCACATGCCGCTGGTTGATAGCCAAGAAATCCAACAAAGAAAGAAAAGAAAGAAGAAATTAAAACACTAGAACGGTATCAGTAATGAAGCCTACCAATTGAACAACATACTCTGTAATTAAGAATAATCTCGGCTGTATATACAAATTGGCTGCGTTGAAGTCAGCACGGCCTTAACGCACTAAATACGACAGTAGAAGTACGGTTTGGCCAAGAGACTTCATCCTGGGCTTTAAGGGACTTATACCTTCGCCAAACCGTCTCTATAATAACAACAAACGCACTAATGATAAACAAGGCAACATCACCCATGACAACGATGGTGATAATGATGTTAACAATGATAATAAGAGACCTAATGTAGGTAATAACAACAAAAATAATGAGTTAAAATGATGTAAGCAATGAAAATTATAAAGACAATGCTAAGTATTCGTAAAGCATGATGATAATGATAAAGACAATTTTGGAAGCAGTATCAATGTTAACACTAATGC
>NC_061850.1:16824745-16871519 GCF_019202785.1 Penaeus chinensis | reverse complement strand
AAATTCTCTTTATTCTTATTGTTATCATCATTATGGTCATGATTAATGCAATTATGCTTATTATTATCATTTTTACCTTATAATTGTCAAAATCATCATTGCAATCGAAAAAAACGTCATTTTTGAGTAAGCTCTCAAAAGGCTATATTTCGCTTGTTTTCGCCGCTTTTTCGACTTTTGGGATTTTTTCCTTTTTCCTTTTTTTTATGACAAATGGACATTATTATTGATCTTATCATCATGATTAGCATCGTTATCATCATTATCATCAATATCATTATCATTACCGTCATTATCATCATTATCATCATCATTATCATTAATATTGCAATCATTAGCATCATTATTATCATTATTATTATAATTATGGTCGCCATATATATTTTTTTGTTAATTATACTCATAATAGAAATAATCAACACAATAAAAGCAATAATAATACAAATAATAACAAAAATCGTACTTTCATATTAATTATAATTATCATTATTTTCATTATTATTGTAATAATTGCGGTCATATATATTTTTTTGCTAATGATACAATTAATAGAAATAATAAAAAATATAAAAACAATAATAATAATCATAATAACAAAAATCGAACTTTTATTTTGTTTTATTATTATCAATATTATCAATATTATTTTAGTTATTACAGTTTTGATATTTTTTTTTGCAATTATCCTCATAATAAAGATATTAATAATAATAATAACAATTATAACAACAATAATAACAAAAATAACGACATTATAATCATTAATAAAATCTTCATTTACAGTATTATCGTTATTTTTGCAATTATTACAGTTGTAATAGTTTTTGTTACAATTACACTAATAATAAAAGTATTAGAAACAATAGTAATAATAATCATAATAATAATAATAACAATAATAACCATATTATAATAATTATTCTTATTGATATTTTCATTACTATTGTAATATTTGTTATAATTACAGTTATAATATATTCTATTGTAATAATAGTAATAATAATAATAACAATAATAGTAATGATAATCATAATAACAATAATAATAATAATAATAGTAATAATAATAATAATAATAATAATAATAATAATAATAATAATAATAATAATAATAATAATAATGATAATAAGAGTAATAGTAATAGTAATTATAATAATAATAATAATAATAATAATAATAATAATAATAATAATAATAATAATAATAATAATAATGATAATAATAATAATAATAATGATAATAATAAGAGTTATAGTAATAATAATAAGAGTAATAGTAATAATAATAATACTATTAATAATAATGATAATTATAATAATAATAATGATAATAATAATAATAATAATAATAATATTAATAATAATAATAATAATAATAATAATAATAATAATAATAATAATAATAATAATAACAATAATAATAACAATAATAATTATAAGGATAGTAATAATAGTAGTAGTAGTAGTAGTAATCATAATAATAATAATGATAATATTGCAATTATTCGCATTATTATCAAAATGAATGTTATAATTATGATTTTACCCAAATTCTCTTTATTCTTATTGTTATCATCATTATGGTCATGATTAATGCAATTATGCTTATTATTATCATTTTTACCTTATAATTGTCAAAATCATCATTGCAATCGAAAAAAACGTCATTTTTGAGTAAGCTCTCAAAAGGCTATATTTCGCTTGTTTTCGCCGCTTTTTCGACTTTTGGGATTTTTTCCTTTTTCCTTTTTTTTATGACAAATGGACATTATTATTGATCTTATCATCATGATTAGCATCGTTATCATCATTATCATCAATATCATTATCATTACCGTCATTATCATCATTATCATCATCATTATCATTAATATTGCAATCATTAGCATCATTATTATCATTATTATTATAATTATGGTCGCCATATATATTTTTTTGTTAATTATACTCATAATAGAAATAATCAACACAATAAAAGCAATAATAATACAAATAATAACAAAAATCGTACTTTCATATTAATTATAATTATCATTATTTTCATTATTATTGTAATAATTGCGGTCATATATATTTTTTTGCTAATGATACAATTAATAGAAATAATAAAAAATATAAAAACAATAATAATAATCATAATAACAAAAATCGAACTTTTATTTTGTTTTATTATTATCAATATTATCAATATTATTTTAGTTATTACAGTTTTGATATTTTTTTTTGCAATTATCCTCATAATAAAGATATTAATAATAATAATAACAATTATAACAACAATAATAACAAAAATAACGACATTATAATCATTAATAAAATCTTCATTTACAGTATTATCGTTATTTTTGCAATTATTACAGTTGTAATAGTTTTTGTTACAATTACACTAATAATAAAAGTATTAGAAACAATAGTAATAATAATCATAATAATAATAATAACAATAATAACCATATTATAATAATTATTCTTATTGATATTTTCATTACTATTGTAATATTTGTTATAATTACAGTTATAATATATTCTATTGTAATAATAGTAATAATAATAATAACAATAATAGTAATGATAATCATAATAACAATAATAATAATAATAATAGTAATAATAATAATAATAATAATAATAATAATAATAATAATAATAATAATAATAATAATAATAATGATAATAAGAGTAATAGTAATAGTAATTATAATAATAATAATAATAATAATAATAATAATAATAATAATAATAATAATAATAATAATAATAATGATAATAATAATAATAATAATGATAATAATAAGAGTTATAGTAATAATAATAAGAGTAATAGTAATAATAATAATACTATTAATAATAATGATAATTATAATAATAATAATGATAATAATAATAATAATAATAATAATATTAATAATAATAATAATAATAATAATAATAATAATAATAATAATAATAATAATAATAATAACAATAATAATAACAATAATAATTATAAGGATAGTAATAATAGTAGTAGTAGTAGTAGTAATCATAATAATAATAATGATAATATTGCAATTATTCGCATTATTATCAAAATGAATGTTATAATTATGATTTTACCCAAATTCTCTTTATTCTTATTGTTATCATCATTATGGTCATGATTAATGCAATTATGCTTATTATTATCATTTTTACCTTATAATTGTCAAAATCATCATTGCAATCGAAAAAAACGTCATTTTTGAGTAAGCTCTCAAAAGGCTATATTTCGCTTGTTTTCGCCGCTTTTTCGACTTTTGGGATTTTTTCCTTTTTCCTTTTTTTTATGACAAATGGACATTATTATTGATCTTATCATCATGATTAGCATCGTTATCATCATTATCATCAATATCATTATCATTACCGTCATTATCATCATTATCATCATCATTATCATTAATATTGCAATCATTAGCATCATTATTATCATTATTATTATAATTATGGTCGCCATATATATTTTTTTGTTAATTATACTCATAATAGAAATAATCAACACAATAAAAGCAATAATAATACAAATAATAACAAAAATCGTACTTTCATATTAATTATAATTATCATTATTTTCATTATTATTGTAATAATTGCGGTCATATATATTTTTTTGCTAATGATACAATTAATAGAAATAATAAAAAATATAAAAACAATAATAATAATCATAATAACAAAAATCGAACTTTTATTTTGTTTTATTATTATCAATATTATCAATATTATTTTAGTTATTACAGTTTTGATATTTTTTTTTGCAATTATCCTCATAATAAAGATATTAATAATAATAATAACAATTATAACAACAATAATAACAAAAATAACGACATTATAATCATTAATAAAATCTTCATTTACAGTATTATCGTTATTTTTGCAATTATTACAGTTGTAATAGTTTTTGTTACAATTACACTAATAATAAAAGTATTAGAAACAATAGTAATAATAATCATAATAATAATAATAACAATAATAACCATATTATAATAATTATTCTTATTGATATTTTCATTACTATTGTAATATTTGTTATAATTACAGTTATAATATATTCTATTGTAATAATAGTAATAATAATAATAACAATAATAGTAATGATAATCATAATAACAATAATAATAATAATAATAGTAATAATAATAATAATAATAATAATAATAATAATAATAATAATAATAATAATAATAATAATGATAATAAGAGTAATAGTAATAGTAATTATAATAATAATAATAATAATAATAATAATAATAATAATAATAATAATAATAATAATAATAATGATAATAATAATAATAATAATGATAATAATAAGAGTTATAGTAATAATAATAAGAGTAATAGTAATAATAATAATACTATTAATAATAATGATAATTATAATAATAATAATGATAATAATAATAATAATAATAATAATATTAATAATAATAATAATAATAATAATAATAATAATAATAATAATAATAATAATAATAATAACAATAATAATAACAATAATAATTATAAGGATAGTAATAATAGTAGTAGTAGTAGTAGTAATCATAATAATAATAATGATAATATTGCAATTATTCGCATTATTATCAAAATGAATGTTATAATTATGATTTTACCCAAATTCTCTTTATTCTTATTGTTATCATCATTATGGTCATGATTAATGCAATTATGCTTATTATTATCATTTTTACCTTATAATTGTCAAAATCATCATTGCAATCGAAA
Organism: Penaeus chinensis; assembly: GCF_019202785.1. Lineage (NCBI taxonomy): Eukaryota > Metazoa > Arthropoda > Malacostraca > Decapoda > Penaeidae > Penaeus > Penaeus chinensis. The sequence continues at coordinate 16,866,768 of NC_061850.1, read as the reverse complement.
AAAACGTCATTTTTGAGTAAGCTCTCAAAAGGCTATATTTCGCTTGTTTTCGCCGCTTTTTCGACTTTTGGGATTTTTTCCTTTTTCCTTTTTTTTATGACAAATGGACATTATTATTGATCTTATCATCATGATTAGCATCGTTATCATCATTATCATCAATATCATTATCATTACCGTCATTATCATCATTATCATCATCATTATCATTAATATTGCAATCATTAGCATCATTATTATCATTATTATTATAATTATGGTCGCCATATATATTTTTTTGTTAATTATACTCATAATAGAAATAATCAACACAATAAAAGCAATAATAATACAAATAATAACAAAAATCGTACTTTCATATTAATTATAATTATCATTATTTTCATTATTATTGTAATAATTGCGGTCATATATATTTTTTTGCTAATGATACAATTAATAGAAATAATAAAAAATATAAAAACAATAATAATAATCATAATAACAAAAATCGAACTTTTATTTTGTTTTATTATTATCAATATTATCAATATTATTTTAGTTATTACAGTTTTGATATTTTTTTTTGCAATTATCCTCATAATAAAGATATTAATAATAATAATAACAATTATAACAACAATAATAACAAAAATAACGACATTATAATCATTAATAAAATCTTCATTTACAGTATTATCGTTATTTTTGCAATTATTACAGTTGTAATAGTTTTTGTTACAATTACACTAATAATAAAAGTATTAGAAACAATAGTAATAATAATCATAATAATAATAATAACAATAATAACCATATTATAATAATTATTCTTATTGATATTTTCATTACTATTGTAATATTTGTTATAATTACAGTTATAATATATTCTATTGTAATAATAGTAATAATAATAATAACAATAATAGTAATGATAATCATAATAACAATAATAATAATAATAATAGTAATAATAATAATAATAATAATAATAATAATAATAATAATAATAATAATAATAATAATAATAATGATAATAAGAGTAATAGTAATAGTAATTATAATAATAATAATAATAATAATAATAATAATAATAATAATAATAATAATAATAATAATAATAATGATAATAATAATAATAATAATGATAATAATAAGAGTTATAGTAATAATAATAAGAGTAATAGTAATAATAATAATACTATTAATAATAATGATAATTATAATAATAATAATGATAATAATAATAATAATAATAATAATATTAATAATAATAATAATAATAATAATAATAATAATAATAATAATAATAATAATAATAATAACAATAATAATAACAATAATAATTATAAGGATAGTAATAATAGTAGTAGTAGTAGTAGTAATCATAATAATAATAATGATAATATTGCAATTATTCGCATTATTATCAAAATGAATGTTATAATTATGATTTTACCCAAATTCTCTTTATTCTTATTGTTATCATCATTATGGTCATGATTAATGCAATTATGCTTATTATTATCATTTTTACCTTATAATTGTCAAAATCATCATTGCAATCGAAAAAAACGTCATTTTTGAGTAAGCTCTCAAAAGGCTATATTTCGCTTGTTTTCGCCGCTTTTTCGACTTTTGGGATTTTTTCCTTTTTCCTTTTTTTTATGACAAATGGACATTATTATTGATCTTATCATCATGATTAGCATCGTTATCATCATTATCATCAATATCATTATCATTACCGTCATTATCATCATTATCATCATCATTATCATTAATATTGCAATCATTAGCATCATTATTATCATTATTATTATAATTATGGTCGCCATATATATTTTTTTGTTAATTATACTCATAATAGAAATAATCAACACAATAAAAGCAATAATAATACAAATAATAACAAAAATCGTACTTTCATATTAATTATAATTATCATTATTTTCATTATTATTGTAATAATTGCGGTCATATATATTTTTTTGCTAATGATACAATTAATAGAAATAATAAAAAATATAAAAACAATAATAATAATCATAATAACAAAAATCGAACTTTTATTTTGTTTTATTATTATCAATATTATCAATATTATTTTAGTTATTACAGTTTTGATATTTTTTTTTGCAATTATCCTCATAATAAAGATATTAATAATAATAATAACAATTATAACAACAATAATAACAAAAATAACGACATTATAATCATTAATAAAATCTTCATTTACAGTATTATCGTTATTTTTGCAATTATTACAGTTGTAATAGTTTTTGTTACAATTACACTAATAATAAAAGTATTAGAAACAATAGTAATAATAATCATAATAATAATAATAACAATAATAACCATATTATAATAATTATTCTTATTGATATTTTCATTACTATTGTAATATTTGTTATAATTACAGTTATAATATATTCTATTGTAATAATAGTAATAATAATAATAACAATAATAGTAATGATAATCATAATAACAATAATAATAATAATAATAGTAATAATAATAATAATAATAATAATAATAATAATAATAATAATAATAATAATAATAATAATGATAATAAGAGTAATAGTAATAGTAATTATAATAATAATAATAATAATAATAATAATAATAATAATAATAATAATAATAATAATAATAATAATGATAATAATAATAATAATAATGATAATAATAAGAGTTATAGTAATAATAATAAGAGTAATAGTAATAATAATAATACTATTAATAATAATGATAATTATAATAATAATAATGATAATAATAATAATAATAATAATAATATTAATAATAATAATAATAATAATAATAATAATAATAATAATAATAATAATAATAATAATAACAATAATAATAACAATAATAATTATAAGGATAGTAATAATAGTAGTAGTAGTAGTAGTAATCATAATAATAATAATGATAATATTGCAATTATTCGCATTATTATCAAAATGAATGTTATAATTATGATTTTACCCAAATTCTCTTTATTCTTATTGTTATCATCATTATGGTCATGATTAATGCAATTATGCTTATTATTATCATTTTTACCTTATAATTGTCAAAATCATCATTGCAATCGAAAAAAACGTCATTTTTGAGTAAGCTCTCAAAAGGCTATATTTCGCTTGTTTTCGCCGCTTTTTCGACTTTTGGGATTTTTTCCTTTTTCCTTTTTTTTATGACAAATGGACATTATTATTGATCTTATCATCATGATTAGCATCGTTATCATCATTATCATCAATATCATTATCATTACCGTCATTATCATCATTATCATCATCATTATCATTAATATTGCAATCATTAGCATCATTATTATCATTATTATTATAATTATGGTCGCCATATATATTTTTTTGTTAATTATACTCATAATAGAAATAATCAACACAATAAAAGCAATAATAATACAAATAATAACAAAAATCGTACTTTCATATTAATTATAATTATCATTATTTTCATTATTATTGTAATAATTGCGGTCATATATATTTTTTTGCTAATGATACAATTAATAGAAATAATAAAAAATATAAAAACAATAATAATAATCATAATAACAAAAATCGAACTTTTATTTTGTTTTATTATTATCAATATTATCAATATTATTTTAGTTATTACAGTTTTGATATTTTTTTTTGCAATTATCCTCATAATAAAGATATTAATAATAATAATAACAATTATAACAACAATAATAACAAAAATAACGACATTATAATCATTAATAAAATCTTCATTTACAGTATTATCGTTATTTTTGCAATTATTACAGTTGTAATAGTTTTTGTTACAATTACACTAATAATAAAAGTATTAGAAACAATAGTAATAATAATCATAATAATAATAATAACAATAATAACCATATTATAATAATTATTCTTATTGATATTTTCATTACTATTGTAATATTTGTTATAATTACAGTTATAATATATTCTATTGTAATAATAGTAATAATAATAATAACAATAATAGTAATGATAATCATAATAACAATAATAATAATAATAATAGTAATAATAATAATAATAATAATAATAATAATAATAATAATAATAATAATAATAATAATAATAATGATAATAAGAGTAATAGTAATAGTAATTATAATAATAATAATAATAATAATAATAATAATAATAATAATAATAATAATAATAATAATAATAATGATAATAATAATAATAATAATGATAATAATAAGAGTTATAGTAATAATAATAAGAGTAATAGTAATAATAATAATACTATTAATAATAATGATAATTATAATAATAATAATGATAATAATAATAATAATAATAATAATATTAATAATAATAATAATAATAATAATAATAATAATAATAATAATAATAATAATAATAATAACAATAATAATAACAATAATAATTATAAGGATAGTAATAATAGTAGTAGTAGTAGTAGTAATCATAATAATAATAATGATAATATTGCAATTATTCGCATTATTATCAAAATGAATGTTATAATTATGATTTTACCCAAATTCTCTTTATTCTTATTGTTATCATCATTATGGTCATGATTAATGCAATTATGCTTATTATTATCATTTTTACCTTATAATTGTCAAAATCATCATTGCAATCGAAAAAAACGTCATTTTTGAGTAAGCTCTCAAAAGGCTATATTTCGCTTGTTTTCGCCGCTTTTTCGACTTTTGGGATTTTTTCCTTTTTCCTTTTTTTTATGACAAATGGACATTATTATTGATCTTATCATCATGATTAGCATCGTTATCATCATTATCATCAATATCATTATCATTACCGTCATTATCATCATTATCATCATCATTATCATTAATATTGCAATCATTAGCATCATTATTATCATTATTATTATAATTATGGTCGCCATATATATTTTTTTGTTAATTATACTCATAATAGAAATAATCAACACAATAAAAGCAATAATAATACAAATAATAACAAAAATCGTACTTTCATATTAATTATAATTATCATTATTTTCATTATTATTGTAATAATTGCGGTCATATATATTTTTTTGCTAATGATACAATTAATAGAAATAATAAAAAATATAAAAACAATAATAATAATCATAATAACAAAAATCGAACTTTTATTTTGTTTTATTATTATCAATATTATCAATATTATTTTAGTTATTACAGTTTTGATATTTTTTTTTGCAATTATCCTCATAATAAAGATATTAATAATAATAATAACAATTATAACAACAATAATAACAAAAATAACGACATTATAATCATTAATAAAATCTTCATTTACAGTATTATCGTTATTTTTGCAATTATTACAGTTGTAATAGTTTTTGTTACAATTACACTAATAATAAAAGTATTAGAAACAATAGTAATAATAATCATAATAATAATAATAACAATAATAACCATATTATAATAATTATTCTTATTGATATTTTCATTACTATTGTAATATTTGTTATAATTACAGTTATAATATATTCTATTGTAATAATAGTAATAATAATAATAACAATAATAGTAATGATAATCATAATAACAATAATAATAATAATAATAGTAATAATAATAATAATAATAATAATAATAATAATAATAATAATAATAATAATAATAATGATAATAAGAGTAATAGTAATAGTAATTATAATAATAATAATAATAATAATAATAATAATAATAATAATAATAATAATAATAATAATAATAATGATAATAATAATAATAATAATGATAATAATAAGAGTTATAGTAATAATAATAAGAGTAATAGTAATAATAATAATACTATTAATAATAATGATAATTATAATAATAATAATGATAATAATAATAATAATAATAATAATATTAATAATAATAATAATAATAATAATAATAATAATAATAATAATAATAATAATAATAACAATAATAATAACAATAATAATTATAAGGATAGTAATAATAGTAGTAGTAGTAGTAGTAATCATAATAATAATAATGATAATATTGCAATTATTCGCATTATTATCAAAATGAATGTTATAATTATGATTTTACCCAAATTCTCTTTATTCTTATTGTTATCATCATTATGGTCATGATTAATGCAATTATGCTTATTATTATCATTTTTACCTTATAATTGTCAAAATCATCATTGCAATCGAAAAAAACGTCATTTTTGAGTAAGCTCTCAAAAGGCTATATTTCGCTTGTTTTCGCCGCTTTTTCGACTTTTGGGATTTTTTCCTTTTTCCTTTTTTTTATGACAAATGGACATTATTATTGATCTTATCATCATGATTAGCATCGTTATCATCATTATCATCAATATCATTATCATTACCGTCATTATCATCATTATCATCATCATTATCATTAATATTGCAATCATTAGCATCATTATTATCATTATTATTATAATTATGGTCGCCATATATATTTTTTTGTTAATTATACTCATAATAGAAATAATCAACACAATAAAAGCAATAATAATACAAATAATAACAAAAATCGTACTTTCATATTAATTATAATTATCATTATTTTCATTATTATTGTAATAATTGCGGTCATATATATTTTTTTGCTAATGATACAATTAATAGAAATAATAAAAAATATAAAAACAATAATAATAATCATAATAACAAAAATCGAACTTTTATTTTGTTTTATTATTATCAATATTATCAATATTATTTTAGTTATTACAGTTTTGATATTTTTTTTTGCAATTATCCTCATAATAAAGATATTAATAATAATAATAACAATTATAACAACAATAATAACAAAAATAACGACATTATAATCATTAATAAAATCTTCATTTACAGTATTATCGTTATTTTTGCAATTATTACAGTTGTAATAGTTTTTGTTACAATTACACTAATAATAAAAGTATTAGAAACAATAGTAATAATAATCATAATAATAATAATAACAATAATAACCATATTATAATAATTATTCTTATTGATATTTTCATTACTATTGTAATATTTGTTATAATTACAGTTATAATATATTCTATTGTAATAATAGTAATAATAATAATAACAATAATAGTAATGATAATCATAATAACAATAATAATAATAATAATAGTAATAATAATAATAATAATAATAATAATAATAATAATAATAATAATAATAATAATAATAATGATAATAAGAGTAATAGTAATAGTAATTATAATAATAATAATAATAATAATAATAATAATAATAATAATAATAATAATAATAATAATAATAATGATAATAATAATAATAATAATGATAATAATAAGAGTTATAGTAATAATAATAAGAGTAATAGTAATAATAATAATACTATTAATAATAATGATAATTATAATAATAATAATGATAATAATAATAATAATAATAATAATATTAATAATAATAATAATAATAATAATAATAATAATAATAATAATAATAATAATAATAATAACAATAATAATAACAATAATAATTATAAGGATAGTAATAATAGTAGTAGTAGTAGTAGTAATCATAATAATAATAATGATAATATTGCAATTATTCGCATTATTATCAAAATGAATGTTATAATTATGATTTTACCCAAATTCTCTTTATTCTTATTGTTATCATCATTATGGTCATGATTAATGCAATTATGCTTATTATTATCATTTTTACCTTATAATTGTCAAAATCATCATTGCAATCGAAAAAAACGTCATTTTTGAGTAAGCTCTCAAAAGGCTATATTTCGCTTGTTTTCGCCGCTTTTTCGACTTTTGGGATTTTTTCCTTTTTCCTTTTTTTTATGACAAATGGACATTATTATTGATCTTATCATCATGATTAGCATCGTTATCATCATTATCATCAATATCATTATCATTACCGTCATTATCATCATTATCATCATCATTATCATTAATATTGCAATCATTAGCATCATTATTATCATTATTATTATAATTATGGTCGCCATATATATTTTTTTGTTAATTATACTCATAATAGAAATAATCAACACAATAAAAGCAATAATAATACAAATAATAACAAAAATCGTACTTTCATATTAATTATAATTATCATTATTTTCATTATTATTGTAATAATTGCGGTCATATATATTTTTTTGCTAATGATACAATTAATAGAAATAATAAAAAATATAAAAACAATAATAATAATCATAATAACAAAAATCGAACTTTTATTTTGTTTTATTATTATCAATATTATCAATATTATTTTAGTTATTACAGTTTTGATATTTTTTTTTGCAATTATCCTCATAATAAAGATATTAATAATAATAATAACAATTATAACAACAATAATAACAAAAATAACGACATTATAATCATTAATAAAATCTTCATTTACAGTATTATCGTTATTTTTGCAATTATTACAGTTGTAATAGTTTTTGTTACAATTACACTAATAATAAAAGTATTAGAAACAATAGTAATAATAATCATAATAATAATAATAACAATAATAACCATATTATAATAATTATTCTTATTGATATTTTCATTACTATTGTAATATTTGTTATAATTACAGTTATAATATATTCTATTGTAATAATAGTAATAATAATAATAACAATAATAGTAATGATAATCATAATAACAATAATAATAATAATAATAGTAATAATAATAATAATAATAATAATAATAATAATAATAATAATAATAATAATAATAATAATAATGATAATAAGAGTAATAGTAATAGTAATTATAATAATAATAATAATAATAATAATAATAATAATAATAATAATAATAATAATAATAATAATAATGATAATAATAATAATAATAATGATAATAATAAGAGTTATAGTAATAATAATAAGAGTAATAGTAATAATAATAATACTATTAATAATAATGATAATTATAATAATAATAATGATAATAATAATAATAATAATAATAATATTAATAATAATAATAATAATAATAATAATAATAATAATAATAATAATAATAATAATAATAACAATAATAATAACAATAATAATTATAAGGATAGTAATAATAGTAGTAGTAGTAGTAGTAATCATAATAATAATAATGATAATATTGCAATTATTCGCATTATTATCAAAATGAATGTTATAATTATGATTTTACCCAAATTCTCTTTATTCTTATTGTTATCATCATTATGGTCATGATTAATGCAATTATGCTTATTATTATCATTTTTACCTTATAATTGTCAAAATCATCATTGCAATCGAAAAAAACGTCATTTTTGAGTAAGCTCTCAAAAGGCTATATTTCGCTTGTTTTCGCCGCTTTTTCGACTTTTGGGATTTTTTCCTTTTTCCTTTTTTTTATGACAAATGGACATTATTATTGATCTTATCATCATGATTAGCATCGTTATCATCATTATCATCAATATCATTATCATTACCGTCATTATCATCATTATCATCATCATTATCATTAATATTGCAATCATTAGCATCATTATTATCATTATTATTATAATTATGGTCGCCATATATATTTTTTTGTTAATTATACTCATAATAGAAATAATCAACACAATAAAAGCAATAATAATACAAATAATAACAAAAATCGTACTTTCATATTAATTATAATTATCATTATTTTCATTATTATTGTAATAATTGCGGTCATATATATTTTTTTGCTAATGATACAATTAATAGAAATAATAAAAAATATAAAAACAATAATAATAATCATAATAACAAAAATCGAACTTTTATTTTGTTTTATTATTATCAATATTATCAATATTATTTTAGTTATTACAGTTTTGATATTTTTTTTTGCAATTATCCTCATAATAAAGATATTAATAATAATAATAACAATTATAACAACAATAATAACAAAAATAACGACATTATAATCATTAATAAAATCTTCATTTACAGTATTATCGTTATTTTTGCAATTATTACAGTTGTAATAGTTTTTGTTACAATTACACTAATAATAAAAGTATTAGAAACAATAGTAATAATAATCATAATAATAATAATAACAATAATAACCATATTATAATAATTATTCTTATTGATATTTTCATTACTATTGTAATATTTGTTATAATTACAGTTATAATATATTCTATTGTAATAATAGTAATAATAATAATAACAATAATAGTAATGATAATCATAATAACAATAATAATAATAATAATAGTAATAATAATAATAATAATAATAATAATAATAATAATAATAATAATAATAATAATAATAATAATGATAATAAGAGTAATAGTAATAGTAATTATAATAATAATAATAATAATAATAATAATAATAATAATAATAATAATAATAATAATAATAATAATGATAATAATAATAATAATAATGATAATAATAAGAGTTATAGTAATAATAATAAGAGTAATAGTAATAATAATAATACTATTAATAATAATGATAATTATAATAATAATAATGATAATAATAATAATAATAATAATAATATTAATAATAATAATAATAATAATAATAATAATAATAATAATAATAATAATAATAATAACAATAATAATAACAATAATAATTATAAGGATAGTAATAATAGTAGTAGTAGTAGTAGTAATCATAATAATAATAATGATAATATTGCAATTATTCGCATTATTATCAAAATGAATGTTATAATTATGATTTTACCCAAATTCTCTTTATTCTTATTGTTATCATCATTATGGTCATGATTAATGCAATTATGCTTATTATTATCATTTTTACCTTATAATTGTCAAAATCATCATTGCAATCGAAAAAAACGTCATTTTTGAGTAAGCTCTCAAAAGGCTATATTTCGCTTGTTTTCGCCGCTTTTTCGACTTTTGGGATTTTTTCCTTTTTCCTTTTTTTTATGACAAATGGACATTATTATTGATCTTATCATCATGATTAGCATCGTTATCATCATTATCATCAATATCATTATCATTACCGTCATTATCATCATTATCATCATCATTATCATTAATATTGCAATCATTAGCATCATTATTATCATTATTATTATAATTATGGTCGCCATATATATTTTTTTGTTAATTATACTCATAATAGAAATAATCAACACAATAAAAGCAATAATAATACAAATAATAACAAAAATCGTACTTTCATATTAATTATAATTATCATTATTTTCATTATTATTGTAATAATTGCGGTCATATATATTTTTTTGCTAATGATACAATTAATAGAAATAATAAAAAATATAAAAACAATAATAATAATCATAATAACAAAAATCGAACTTTTATTTTGTTTTATTATTATCAATATTATCAATATTATTTTAGTTATTACAGTTTTGATATTTTTTTTTGCAATTATCCTCATAATAAAGATATTAATAATAATAATAACAATTATAACAACAATAATAACAAAAATAACGACATTATAATCATTAATAAAATCTTCATTTACAGTATTATCGTTATTTTTGCAATTATTACAGTTGTAATAGTTTTTGTTACAATTACACTAATAATAAAAGTATTAGAAACAATAGTAATAATAATCATAATAATAATAATAACAATAATAACCATATTATAATAATTATTCTTATTGATATTTTCATTACTATTGTAATATTTGTTATAATTACAGTTATAATATATTCTATTGTAATAATAGTAATAATAATAATAACAATAATAGTAATGATAATCATAATAACAATAATAATAATAATAATAGTAATAATAATAATAATAATAATAATAATAATAATAATAATAATAATAATAATAATAATAATAATAATGATAATAAGAGTAATAGTAATAGTAATTATAATAATAATAATAATAATAATAATAATAATAATAATAATAATAATAATAATAATAATAATGATAATAATAATAATAATAATGATAATAATAAGAGTTATAGTAATAATAATAAGAGTAATAGTAATAATAATAATACTATTAATAATAATGATAATTATAATAATAATAATGATAATAATAATAATAATAATAATAATAATAATAATAATAATAATAATAATAATAATAATAATAATAATAATAATAATAATAATAACAATAATAATAACAATAATAATTATAAGGATAGTAATAATAGTAGTAGTAGTAGTAGTAATCATAATAATAATAATGATAATATTGCAATTATTCGCATTATTATCAAAATGAATGTTATAATTATGATTTTACCCAAATTCTCTTTATTCTTATTGTTATCATCATTATGGTCATGATTAATGCAATTATGCTTATTATTATCATTTTTACCTTATAATTGTCAAAATCATCATTGCAATCGAAAAAAACGTCATTTTTGAGTAAGCTCTCAAAAGGCTATATTTCGCTTGTTTTCGCCGCTTTTTCGACTTTTGGGATTTTTTCCTTTTTCCTTTTTTTTATGACAAATGGACATTATTATTGATCTTATCATCATGATTAGCATCGTTATCATCATTATCATCAATATCATTATCATTACCGTCATTATCATCATTATCATCATCATTATCATTAATATTGCAATCATTAGCATCATTATTATCATTATTATTATAATTATGGTCGCCATATATATTTTTTTGTTAATTATACTCATAATAGAAATAATCAACACAATAAAAGCAATAATAATACAAATAATAACAAAAATCGTACTTTCATATTAATTATAATTATCATTATTTTCATTATTATTGTAATAATTGCGGTCATATATATTTTTTTGCTAATGATACAATTAATAGAAATAATAAAAAATATAAAAACAATAATAATAATCATAATAACAAAAATCGAACTTTTATTTTGTTTTATTATTATCAATATTATCAATATTATTTTAGTTATTACAGTTTTGATATTTTTTTTTGCAATTATCCTCATAATAAAGATATTAATAATAATAATAACAATTATAACAACAATAATAACAAAAATAACGACATTATAATCATTAATAAAATCTTCATTTACAGTATTATCGTTATTTTTGCAATTATTACAGTTGTAATAGTTTTTGTTACAATTACACTAATAATAAAAGTATTAGAAACAATAGTAATAATAATCATAATAATAATAATAACAATAATAACCATATTATAATAATTATTCTTATTGATATTTTCATTACTATTGTAATATTTGTTATAATTACAGTTATAATATATTCTATTGTAATAATAGTAATAATAATAATAACAATAATAGTAATGATAATCATAATAACAATAATAATAATAATAATAGTAATAATAATAATAATAATAATAATAATAATAATAATAATAATAATAATAATAATAATAATAATGATAATAAGAGTAATAGTAATAGTAATTATAATAATAATAATAATAATAATAATAATAATAATAATAATAATAATAATAATAATAATAATGATAATAATAATAATAATAATGATAATAATAAGAGTTATAGTAATAATAATAAGAGTAATAGTAATAATAATAATACTATTAATAATAATGATAATTATAATAATAATAATGATAATAATAATAATAATAATAATAATATTAATAATAATAATAATAATAATAATAATAATAATAATAATAATAATAATAATAATAACAATAATAATAACAATAATAATTATAAGGATAGTAATAATAGTAGTAGTAGTAGTAGTAATCATAATAATAATAATGATAATATTGCAATTATTCGCATTATTATCAAAATGAATGTTATAATTATGATTTTACCCAAATTCTCTTTATTCTTATTGTTATCATCATTATGGTCATGATTAATGCAATTATGCTTATTATTATCATTTTTACCTTATAATTGTCAAAATCATCATTGCAATCGAAAAAAACGTCATTTTTGAGTAAGCTCTCAAAAGGCTATATTTCGCTTGTTTTCGCCGCTTTTTCGACTTTTGGGATTTTTTCCTTTTTCCTTTTTTTTATGACAAATGGACATTATTATTGATCTTATCATCATGATTAGCATCGTTATCATCATTATCATCAATATCATTATCATTACCGTCATTATCATCATTATCATCATCATTATCATTAATATTGCAATCATTAGCATCATTATTATCATTATTATTATAATTATGGTCGCCATATATATTTTTTTGTTAATTATACTCATAATAGAAATAATCAACACAATAAAAGCAATAATAATACAAATAATAACAAAAATCGTACTTTCATATTAATTATAATTATCATTATTTTCATTATTATTGTAATAATTGCGGTCATATATATTTTTTTGCTAATGATACAATTAATAGAAATAATAAAAAATATAAAAACAATAATAATAATCATAATAACAAAAATCGAACTTTTATTTTGTTTTATTATTATCAATATTATCAATATTATTTTAGTTATTACAGTTTTGATATTTTTTTTTGCAATTATCCTCATAATAAAGATATTAATAATAATAATAACAATTATAACAACAATAATAACAAAAATAACGACATTATAATCATTAATAAAATCTTCATTTACAGTATTATCGTTATTTTTGCAATTATTACAGTTGTAATAGTTTTTGTTACAATTACACTAATAATAAAAGTATTAGAAACAATAGTAATAATAATCATAATAATAATAATAACAATAATAACCATATTATAATAATTATTCTTATTGATATTTTCATTACTATTGTAATATTTGTTATAATTACAGTTATAATATATTCTATTGTAATAATAGTAATAATAATAATAACAATAATAGTAATGATAATCATAATAACAATAATAATAATAATAATAGTAATAATAATAATAATAATAATAATAATAATAATAATAATAATAATAATAATAATAATAATAATGATAATAAGAGTAATAGTAATAGTAATTATAATAATAATAATAATAATAATAATAATAATAATAATAATAATAATAATAATAATAATAATGATAATAATAATAATAATAATGATAATAATAAGAGTTATAGTAATAATAATAAGAGTAATAGTAATAATAATAATACTATTAATAATAATGATAATTATAATAATAATAATGATAATAATAATAATAATAATAATAATATTAATAATAATAATAATAATAATAATAATAATAATAATAATAATAATAATAATAATAATAACAATAATAATAACAATAATAATTATAAGGATAGTAATAATAGTAGTAGTAGTAGTAGTAATCATAATAATAATAATGATAATATTGCAATTATTCGCATTATTATCAAAATGAATGTTATAATTATGATTTTACCCAAATTCTCTTTATTCTTATTGTTATCATCATTATGGTCATGATTAATGCAATTATGCTTATTATTATCATTTTTACCTTATAATTGTCAAAATCATCATTGCAATCGAAAAAAACGTCATTTTTGAGTAAGCTCTCAAAAGGCTATATTTCGCTTGTTTTCGCCGCTTTTTCGACTTTTGGGATTTTTTCCTTTTTCCTTTTTTTTATGACAAATGGACATTATTATTGATCTTATCATCATGATTAGCATCGTTATCATCATTATCATCAATATCATTATCATTACCGTCATTATCATCATTATCATCATCATTATCATTAATATTGCAATCATTAGCATCATTATTATCATTATTATTATAATTATGGTCGCCATATATATTTTTTTGTTAATTATACTCATAATAGAAATAATCAACACAATAAAAGCAATAATAATACAAATAATAACAAAAATCGTACTTTCATATTAATTATAATTATCATTATTTTCATTATTATTGTAATAATTGCGGTCATATATATTTTTTTGCTAATGATACAATTAATAGAAATAATAAAAAATATAAAAACAATAATAATAATCATAATAACAAAAATCGAACTTTTATTTTGTTTTATTATTATCAATATTATCAATATTATTTTAGTTATTACAGTTTTGATATTTTTTTTTGCAATTATCCTCATAATAAAGATATTAATAATAATAATAACAATTATAACAACAATAATAACAAAAATAACGACATTATAATCATTAATAAAATCTTCATTTACAGTATTATCGTTATTTTTGCAATTATTACAGTTGTAATAGTTTTTGTTACAATTACACTAATAATAAAAGTATTAGAAACAATAGTAATAATAATCATAATAATAATAATAACAATAATAACCATATTATAATAATTATTCTTATTGATATTTTCATTACTATTGTAATATTTGTTATAATTACAGTTATAATATATTCTATTGTAATAATAGTAATAATAATAATAACAATAATAGTAATGATAATCATAATAACAATAATAATAATAATAATAGTAATAATAATAATAATAATAATAATAATAATAATAATAATAATAATAATAATAATAATAATAATAATGATAATAAGAGTAATAGTAATAGTAATTATAATAATAATAATAATAATAATAATAATAATAATAATAATAATAATAATAATAATAATAATGATAATAATAATAATAATAATGATAATAATAAGAGTTATAGTAATAATACTATATAATATAATAATAATATTATATTATAGATAATAAATGATAATATAATAATAATAATGATATATATAATATTAATAATAATTTTAATAATAATATAATAATAATAATAATATAATATAATAATAATAATAATAATAATAATAATACATAATAATATAAGGATATAAATATAGTATTAGTATAGTATCATAATAATAATAATTATCAAATAATGATAATTATACCATACAATAATTGAAATAATAAAGAGAATTTGGGTAAAATCATAATTATAACATTCATTTTGATAATAATGCGAATAATTGCAATATTATCATTATTATTATTATGATTACTACTACTACTACTACTATTATTACTATCCTTATAATTATTATTGTTATTATTATTGTTATTATTATTATTATTATTATTATTATTATTATTATTATTATTATTATTATTATTAATATTATTATTATTATTATTATTATTATCATTATTATTATTATAATTATCATTATTATTAATAGTATTATTATTATTACTATTACTCTTATTATTATTACTATAACTCTTATTATTATCA
This sequence comes from Penaeus chinensis, assembly GCF_019202785.1. NCBI lineage: Eukaryota > Metazoa > Arthropoda > Malacostraca > Decapoda > Penaeidae > Penaeus > Penaeus chinensis. Next base: position 16,849,574 of record NC_061850.1, on the reverse strand, counting down.
TTATTATTATTATTATTATCATTATTATTATTATTATTATTATTATTATTATTATTATTATTATTATTATTATTATTATTATTATTATAATTACTATTACTATTACTCTTATTATCATTATTATTATTATTATTATTATTATTATTATTATTATTATTATTATTATTATTATTATTACTATTATTATTATTATTATTGTTATTATGATTATCATTACTATTATTGTTATTATTATTATTACTATTATTACAATAGAATATATTATAACTGTAATTATAACAAATATTACAATAGTAATGAAAATATCAATAAGAATAATTATTATAATATGGTTATTATTGTTATTATTATTATTATGATTATTATTACTATTGTTTCTAATACTTTTATTATTAGTGTAATTGTAACAAAAACTATTACAACTGTAATAATTGCAAAAATAACGATAATACTGTAAATGAAGATTTTATTAATGATTATAATGTCGTTATTTTTGTTATTATTGTTGTTATAATTGTTATTATTATTATTAATATCTTTATTATGAGGATAATTGCAAAAAAAAATATCAAAACTGTAATAACTAAAATAATATTGATAATATTGATAATAATAAAACAAAATAAAAGTTCGATTTTTGTTATTATGATTATTATTATTGTTTTTATATTTTTTATTATTTCTATTAATTGTATCATTAGCAAAAAAATATATATGACCGCAATTATTACAATAATAATGAAAATAATGATAATTATAATTAATATGAAAGTACGATTTTTGTTATTATTTGTATTATTATTGCTTTTATTGTGTTGATTATTTCTATTATGAGTATAATTAACAAAAAAATATATATGGCGACCATAATTATAATAATAATGATAATAATGATGCTAATGATTGCAATATTAATGATAATGATGATGATAATGATGATAATGACGGTAATGATAATGATATTGATGATAATGATGATAACGATGCTAATCATGATGATAAGATCAATAATAATGTCCATTTGTCATAAAAAAAAGGAAAAAGGAAAAAATCCCAAAAGTCGAAAAAGCGGCGAAAACAAGCGAAATATAGCCTTTTGAGAGCTTACTCAAAAATGACGTTTTTTTCGATTGCAATGATGATTTTGACAATTATAAGGTAAAAATGATAATAATAAGCATAATTGCATTAATCATGACCATAATGATGATAACAATAAGAATAAAGAGAATTTGGGTAAAATCATAATTATAACATTCATTTTGATAATAATGCGAATAATTGCAATATTATCATTATTATTATTATGATTACTACTACTACTACTACTATTATTACTATCCTTATAATTATTATTGTTATTATTATTGTTATTATTATTATTATTATTATTATTATTATTATTATTATTATTATTATTATTATTAATATTATTATTATTATTATTATTATTATCATTATTATTATTATAATTATCATTATTATTAATAGTATTATTATTATTACTATTACTCTTATTATTATTACTATAACTCTTATTATTATCATTATTATTATTATTATTATCATTATTATTATTATTATTATTATTATTATTATTATTATTATTATTATTATTATTATTATTATTATAATTACTATTACTATTACTCTTATTATCATTATTATTATTATTATTATTATTATTATTATTATTATTATTATTATTATTATTATTATTATTACTATTATTATTATTATTATTGTTATTATGATTATCATTACTATTATTGTTATTATTATTATTACTATTATTACAATAGAATATATTATAACTGTAATTATAACAAATATTACAATAGTAATGAAAATATCAATAAGAATAATTATTATAATATGGTTATTATTGTTATTATTATTATTATGATTATTATTACTATTGTTTCTAATACTTTTATTATTAGTGTAATTGTAACAAAAACTATTACAACTGTAATAATTGCAAAAATAACGATAATACTGTAAATGAAGATTTTATTAATGATTATAATGTCGTTATTTTTGTTATTATTGTTGTTATAATTGTTATTATTATTATTAATATCTTTATTATGAGGATAATTGCAAAAAAAAATATCAAAACTGTAATAACTAAAATAATATTGATAATATTGATAATAATAAAACAAAATAAAAGTTCGATTTTTGTTATTATGATTATTATTATTGTTTTTATATTTTTTATTATTTCTATTAATTGTATCATTAGCAAAAAAATATATATGACCGCAATTATTACAATAATAATGAAAATAATGATAATTATAATTAATATGAAAGTACGATTTTTGTTATTATTTGTATTATTATTGCTTTTATTGTGTTGATTATTTCTATTATGAGTATAATTAACAAAAAAATATATATGGCGACCATAATTATAATAATAATGATAATAATGATGCTAATGATTGCAATATTAATGATAATGATGATGATAATGATGATAATGACGGTAATGATAATGATATTGATGATAATGATGATAACGATGCTAATCATGATGATAAGATCAATAATAATGTCCATTTGTCATAAAAAAAAGGAAAAAGGAAAAAATCCCAAAAGTCGAAAAAGCGGCGAAAACAAGCGAAATATAGCCTTTTGAGAGCTTACTCAAAAATGACGTTTTTTTCGATTGCAATGATGATTTTGACAATTATAAGGTAAAAATGATAATAATAAGCATAATTGCATTAATCATGACCATAATGATGATAACAATAAGAATAAAGAGAATTTGGGTAAAATCATAATTATAACATTCATTTTGATAATAATGCGAATAATTGCAATATTATCATTATTATTATTATGATTACTACTACTACTACTACTATTATTACTATCCTTATAATTATTATTGTTATTATTATTGTTATTATTATTATTATTATTATTATTATTATTATTATTATTATTATTATTATTATTAATATTATTATTATTATTATTATTATTATCATTATTATTATTATAATTATCATTATTATTAATAGTATTATTATTATTACTATTACTCTTATTATTATTACTATAACTCTTATTATTATCATTATTATTATTATTATTATCATTATTATTATTATTATTATTATTATTATTATTATTATTATTATTATTATTATTATTATTATTATAATTACTATTACTATTACTCTTATTATCATTATTATTATTATTATTATTATTATTATTATTATTATTATTATTATTATTATTATTATTATTACTATTATTATTATTATTATTGTTATTATGATTATCATTACTATTATTGTTATTATTATTATTACTATTATTACAATAGAATATATTATAACTGTAATTATAACAAATATTACAATAGTAATGAAAATATCAATAAGAATAATTATTATAATATGGTTATTATTGTTATTATTATTATTATGATTATTATTACTATTGTTTCTAATACTTTTATTATTAGTGTAATTGTAACAAAAACTATTACAACTGTAATAATTGCAAAAATAACGATAATACTGTAAATGAAGATTTTATTAATGATTATAATGTCGTTATTTTTGTTATTATTGTTGTTATAATTGTTATTATTATTATTAATATCTTTATTATGAGGATAATTGCAAAAAAAAATATCAAAACTGTAATAACTAAAATAATATTGATAATATTGATAATAATAAAACAAAATAAAAGTTCGATTTTTGTTATTATGATTATTATTATTGTTTTTATATTTTTTATTATTTCTATTAATTGTATCATTAGCAAAAAAATATATATGACCGCAATTATTACAATAATAATGAAAATAATGATAATTATAATTAATATGAAAGTACGATTTTTGTTATTATTTGTATTATTATTGCTTTTATTGTGTTGATTATTTCTATTATGAGTATAATTAACAAAAAAATATATATGGCGACCATAATTATAATAATAATGATAATAATGATGCTAATGATTGCAATATTAATGATAATGATGATGATAATGATGATAATGACGGTAATGATAATGATATTGATGATAATGATGATAACGATGCTAATCATGATGATAAGATCAATAATAATGTCCATTTGTCATAAAAAAAAGGAAAAAGGAAAAAATCCCAAAAGTCGAAAAAGCGGCGAAAACAAGCGAAATATAGCCTTTTGAGAGCTTACTCAAAAATGACGTTTTTTTCGATTGCAATGATGATTTTGACAATTATAAGGTAAAAATGATAATAATAAGCATAATTGCATTAATCATGACCATAATGATGATAACAATAAGAATAAAGAGAATTTGGGTAAAATCATAATTATAACATTCATTTTGATAATAATGCGAATAATTGCAATATTATCATTATTATTATTATGATTACTACTACTACTACTACTATTATTACTATCCTTATAATTATTATTGTTATTATTATTGTTATTATTATTATTATTATTATTATTATTATTATTATTATTATTATTATTATTATTAATATTATTATTATTATTATTATTATTATCATTATTATTATTATAATTATCATTATTATTAATAGTATTATTATTATTACTATTACTCTTATTATTATTACTATAACTCTTATTATTATCATTATTATTATTATTATTATCATTATTATTATTATTATTATTATTATTATTATTATTATTATTATTATTATTATTATTATTATTATTATTATAATTACTATTACTATTACTCTTATTATCATTATTATTATTATTATTATTATTATTATTATTATTATTATTATTATTATTATTATTATTATTATTATTATTGTTATTATGATATCATTATATAATTATACCATTATTACATTATTAATATTATACAATAATAATTATATGTAATTGTATAATAATATATTATATTGTAGGGAATAATTCAATAATATAATTATAATAAATAATGGTTATATTATATATATTATTATTATGATTAATATTATATAATTGTTATTAATATATTTATTATATGTATTGATTAATATAAAACTATCTAACTGTAATAATTGCATAAAATAATTTCATAAACTGTAAATAAGATTTATTAATGAATATATGTCGTATAATGAATTATTGACTTTTGAGTTATAAATTTTTTATTATTTTTCAATATTTTATATTGAGGTAATTGAAAATAAAATATAAATACTTATATACTAAATATAATTATATAATTTGTAAATATAATAAAACAAAATAAAGATATCATTTATTTTATTATGATTACTATATATTATTTGTTTTTATATTTTTTATTTTATTTCAATTAATTATATATTTTATATTTTATTATATAATATTATATATTATATTATGTATCTATATATTATAATTTACAATTAATACTATTATAACTATAATTATAACATTATTATATTTTATATTATTTGTTATAATGTATTATTTATATTGTTTATATTATTTTTATTATTATTTTTTATATTTTGTTATTATAATATATTTTGTATTTTTATGTATTTTCATTATTTTATTGTATACATATACAATAATATTAAAAATATTATAATAAATTATGGATCGAATCTATTATATATATATATTTTATATTATTATGATATATACATGTATAGACTATTATATGATTACAAAATTAATTAATATTGAAATAAGAATGATGATAATGAATGATTAATGAAATGTAATTGATAATTGATATTGATGATAATGATGATTAGATGTAATCATGATGATAAGATCAATATAAGACATTGTCATAAATAAAAGGAAAAAAGAAAAAATCCCAAAAGTCAAAAATAAGCGGCGAAACAAGCGAAATTACCTTTTGAGAGCTTATAAATTATTTTTTATTGCATATAGCAAAATTTTGACCAATTATAAAAATAATGAAAAATAATGCAATTAATAATTAATAATGAGATAAATTAGTATATAGAATTTTGTTAATTATTAATTATATCATTATTTGATAATTAACAAAAATGATTTTATCTATATTATATAATATGATATACTATCTATATATTAATATTAATCTATATATTATAATTGATATATTACGGTATGATATTATTGATGATAATGTATCATTATATTATATTATAAATCAATATTAATTATATTATATAATAATATTAGAATTAAAATTAATATCAAAGTAAAATAGCATATTAACAAATTATACTTAATTACTTTACTCTTATTATTATTACTATAACTCTTATTATTATCATTATTATTATTATTATTATCATTTTATTATTATTATTTATTATTATTATTATTATTATTATTATTATTATTATTATTATAATTACTATTACTATTACTCTTATTATCATTATTATTATTATTATTATTATTATTATTATTATTATTATTATTATTATTATTATTATTATTACTATTATTATTATTATTATTGTTATTATGATTATCATTACTATTATTGTTATTATTATTATTACTATTATTACAATAGAATATATTATAACTGTAATTATAACAAATATTACAATAGTAATGAAAATATCAATAAGAATAATTATTATAATATGGTTATTATTGTTATTATTATTATTATGATTATTATTACTATTGTTTCTAATACTTTTATTATTAGTGTAATTGTAACAAAAACTATTACAACTGTAATAATTGCAAAAATAACGATAATACTGTAAATGAAGATTTTATTAATGATTATAATGTCGTTATTTTTGTTATTATTGTTGTTATAATTGTTATTATTATTATTAATATCTTTATTATGAGGATAATTGCAAAAAAAAATATCAAAACTGTAATAACTAAAATAATATTGATAATATTGATAATAATAAAACAAAATAAAAGTTCGATTTTTGTTATTATGATTATTATTATTGTTTTTATATTTTTTATTATTTCTATTAATTGTATCATTAGCAAAAAAATATATATGACCGCAATTATTACAATAATAATGAAAATAATGATAATTATAATTTATATGAAAGTACGATTTTTGTTATTATTTGTATTATTATTGCTTTTATTGTGTTGATTATTTCTATTATGAGTATAATTAACAAAAAAATATATATGGCGACCATAATTATAATAATAATGATAATAATGATGCTAATGATTGCAATATTAATGATAATGATGATGATAATGATGATAATGACGGTAATGATAATGATATTGATGATAATGATGATAACGATGCTAATCATGATGATAAGATCAATAATAATGTCCATTTGTCATAAAAAAAAGGAAAAAGGAAAAAATCCCAAAAGTCGAAAAAGCGGCGAAAACAAGCGAAATATAGCCTTATGAGAGCTTACTCAAAAATGACGTTTTTTTCGATTGCAATGATGATTTTGACAATTATAAGGTAAAAATGATAATAATAAGCATAATTGCATTAATCATGACCATAATGATGATAACAATAAGAATAAAGAGAATTTGGGTAAAATCATAATTATAACATTCATTTTGATAATAATGCGAATAATTGCAATATTATCATTATTATTATTATGATTACTACTACTACTACTACTATTATTACTATCCTTATAATTATTATTGTTATTATTATTGTTATTATTATTATTATTATTATTATTATTATTATTATTATTATTATTATTATTATTATTATTATTAATATTATTATTATTATTATTATTATTATCATTATTATTATTATAATTATCATTATTATTAATAGTATTATTATTATTACTATTACTCTTATTATTATTACTATAACTCTTATTATTATCATTATTATTATTATTATTATCATTATTATCATTATTATTATTATTATTATTATTATTATTATTATTATTATTATTATTATTATTATAATTACTATTACTATTACTCTTATTATCATTATTATTATTATTATTATTATTATTATTATTATTATTATTATTATTATTATTATTATTATTATTATTACTATTATTATTATTATTATTGTTATTATGATTATCATTACTATTATTGTTATTATTATTATTACTATTATTACAATAGAATATATTATAACTGTAATTATAACAAATATTACAATAGTAATGAAAATATCAATAAGAATAATTATTATAATATGGTTATTATTGTTATTATTATTATTATGATTATTATTACTATTGTTTCTAATACTTTTATTATTAGTGTAATTGTAACAAAAACTATTACAACTGTAATAATTGCAAAAATAACGATAATACTGTAAATGAAGATTTTATTAATGATTATAATGTCGTTATTTTTGTTATTATTGTTGTTATAATTGTTATTATTATTATTAATATCTTTATTATGAGGATAATTGCAAAAAAAAATATCAAAACTGTAATAACTAAAATAATATTGATAATATTGATAATAATAAAACAAAATAAAAGTTCGATTTTTGTTATTATGATTATTATTATTGTTTTTATATTTTTTATTATTTCTATTAATTGTATCATTAGCAAAAAAATATATATGACCGCAATTATTACAATAATAATGAAAATAATGATAATTATAATTAATATGAAAGTACGATTTTTGTTATTATTTGTATTATTATTGCTTTTATTGTGTTGATTATTTCTATTATGAGTATAATTAACAAAAAAATATATATGGCGACCATAATTATAATAATAATGATAATAATGATGCTAATGATTGCAATATTAATGATAATGATGATGATAATGATGATAATGACGGTAATGATAATGATATTGATGATAATGATGATAACGATGCTAATCATGATGATAAGATCAATAATAATGTCCATTTGTCATAAAAAAAAGGAAAAAGGAAAAAATCCCAAAAGTCGAAAAAGCGGCGAAAACAAGCGAAATATAGCCTTATGAGAGCTTACTCAAAAATGACGTTTTTTTCGATTGCAATGATGATTTTGACAATTATAAGGTAAAAATGATAATAATAAGCATAATTGCATTAATCATGACCATAATGATGATAACAATAAGAATAAAGAGAATTTGGGTAAAATCATAATTATAACATTCATTTTGATAATAATGCGAATAATTGCAATATTATCATTATTATTATTATGATTACTACTACTACTACTACTATTATTACTATCCTTATAATTATTATTGTTATTATTATTGTTATTATTATTATTATTATTATTATTATTATTATTATTAGTATTATTATTACTATTATTATTATTATTATTATTATTATTATCATTATTATTATTATAATTATCATTATTATTAATAGTATTATTATTATTACTATTACTCTTATTATTATTACTATAACTCTTATTATTATCATTATTATTATTATTATTATCATTATTATTATTATTATTATTATTATTATTATTATTATTATTATTATTATTATTATTATAATTACTATTACTATTACTCTTATTATCATTATTATTATTATTATTATTATTATTATTATTATTATTATTATTATTATTACTATTATTATTATTATTACTATTATTATTATTATTATTGTTATTATGATTATCATTACTATTATTGTTATTATTATTATTACTATTATTACAATAGAATATATTATAACTGTAATTATAACAAATATTACAATAGTAATGAAAATATCAATAAGAATAATTATTATAATATGGTTATTATTGTTATTATTATTATGATTATTATTACTATTGTTTCTAATACTTTTATTATTAGTGTAATTGTAACAAAAACTATTGCAACTGTAATAATTGCAAAAATAACGATAATACTGTAAATGAAGATTTTATTAATGATTATAATGTCGTTATTTTTGTTATTATTGTTGTTATAATTGTTATTATTATTATTAATATCTTTATTATGAGGATAATTGCAAAAAAAAATATCAAAACTGCAATAACTAAAATAATATTGATAATATTGATAATAATAAAACAAAATAAAAGTTCGATTTTTGTTATTATGATTATTATTATTATTTTTATATTTTTTATTATTTCTATTAATTGTATCATTAGCAAAAAAATATATATGACCGCAATTATTACAATAATAATGAAAATAATGATAATTATAATTAATATGAAAGTACGATTTTTGTTATTATTTGTATTATTATTGCTTTTATTGTGTTGATTATTTCTATTATGAGTATAATTAACAAAAAAATATATATGGCGACCATAATTATAATAATAATGATAATAATGATGCTAATGATTGCAATATTAATGATAATGATGATGATAATGATGATAATGACGGTAATGATAATGATATTGATGATAATGATGATAACGATGCTAATCATGATGATAAGATCAATAATAATGTCCATTTGTCATAAAAAAAGGAAAAAGGAAAAAATCCCAAAAGTCGAAAAAGCGGCGAAAACAAGCGAAATATAGCCTTTTGAGAGCTTACTCATGACGTTTTTTTCGATTGCAATGATGATTTTGACAATTATAAGGTAAAAATGATAATAATAAGCATAATTGCATTAATCATGACCATAATGATGATAACAATAAGAATAAAGAGAATTTGGGTAAAATCATAATTATAACATTCATTTTGATAATAATGCGAATAATTGCAATATTATCATTATTATTATTATGATTACTACTACTACTACTTCTATTATTACTATCCTTATAATTATTATTGTTATTATTATTGTTATTATTATTATTATTATTATTATTATTATTATTATTATTATTATTATTATTATTAATATTATTATTATTATTATTATTATCATTATTATTATTATAATTATCATTATTATTAATAGTATTATTATTATTACTATTACTCTTATTATTATTACTATAACTCTTATTATTATCATTATTATTATTATTATTATCATTATTATTATTATTATTATTATTATTATTATTATTATTATTATTATTATTATTATTATAATTACTATTACTATTACTCTTATTATCATTATTATTATTATTATTATTATTATTATTATTATTATTATCATTATTATTTTTACTATTATTATTATTATTATTGTTATTATGATTATCATTACTTTTATTGTTATTATTATTATTACTATTATTACAATAGAATATATTATAACTGTAATTATAACAAATATTACAATAGTAATGAAAATATCAATAAGAATAATTATTATAATATGGTTATTATTGTTATTATTATTATTATGATTATTATTACTATTGTTTCTAATACTTTTATTATTAGTGTAATTGTAACAAAAACTATTGCAACTGTAATAATTGCAAAAATAACGATAATACTGTAAATGAAGATTTTATTAATGATTATAATGTCGTTATTTTTGTTATTATTGTTGTTATAATTGTTATTATTATTATTAATATCTTTATTATGAGGATAATTACAAAAAAAAATATCAAAACTGTAATAACTAAAATAATATTGATAATATTGATAATAATAAAACAAAATAAAAGTTCGATTTTTGTTATTATGATTATTATTATTATTTTTATATTTTTTATTATTTCTATTAATTGTATCATTAGCAAAAAAATATATATGACCGCAATTATTACAATAATAATGAAAATAATGATAATTATAATTAATATGAAAGTACGATTTTTGTTATTATTTGTATTATTATTGCTTTTATTGTGTTGATTATTTCTATTATGAGTATAATTAACAAAAAAATATATATGGCGACCATAATTATAATAATAATGATAATAATGATGCTAATGATTGCAATATTAATGATAATGATGATGATAATGATGATAATGACGGTAATGATAATGATATTGATGATAATGATGATAACGATGCTAATCATGATGATAAGATCAATAATAATGTCCATTTGTCATAAAAAAAGGAAAAAGGAAAAAATCCCAAAAGTCGAAAAAGCGGCGAAAACAAGCGAAATATAGCCTTTTGAGAGCTTACTCAAAAAGGACGTTTTTTTCGATTGCAATGATGATTTTGACAATTATAAGGTAAAAATGATAATAATAAGCATAATTGCATTAATCATGACCATAATGATGATAACAATAAGAATAAAGAGAATTTGGGTAAAATCATAATTATAACATTCATTTTGATAATAATGCGAATAATTGCAATATTATCATTATTATTATTATGATTACTACTACTACTACTTCTATTATTACTATCCTTATAATTATTATTGTTATTATTATTGTTATTATTATTATTATTATTATTATTATTATTAGTATTATTATTAATATTATTATTATTATTATTATTATCATTATTATTATTATAATTATCATTATTATTAATAGTATTATTATTATTACTATTACTCTTATTATTATTGCTATAACTCTTATTATTATCATTATTATTATTATGATTATCATTATTATTATTATTATTATTATTATTATTATTATTATTATTATTATTATTATTATTATTACTATTATTATAATTACTATTACTATTACTCTTATTATCATTATTATTATTATTATTATTATTATTATTATTATTATTATTATTATTATTACTATTATTATTATTATTATTGTTATTATGATTATCATTACTATTATTGTTATTATTATTATTACTATTATTACAATAGAATATATTATAACTGTAATTATAACAAATATTACAATAGTAATGAAAATATCAATAAGAATAATTATTATAATATGGTTATTATTGTTATTATTATTATTATGATTATTATTACTATTGTTTCTAATACTTTTATTATTAGTGTAATTGTAACAAAAACTATTGCAACTGTAATAATTGCAAAAATAACGATAATACTGTAAATGAAGATTTTATTAATGATTATAATGTCGTTATTTTTGTTATTATTGTTGTTATAATTGTTATTATTATTATTAATATCTTTATTATGAGGATAATTGCAAAAAAAATATCAAAACTGTAATAACTAAAATAATATTGATAATATTGATAATAATAAAACAAAATAAAAGTTCGATTTTTGTTATTATGATTATTATTATTGTTTTTATATTTTTTATTATTTCTATTAATTGTATCATTAGCAAAAAAGTATATATGACCGCAATTATTACAATAATAATGAAAATAATGATAATTATAATTAATATGAAAGTACGATTTTTGTTATTATTTGTATTATTATTGCTTTTATTGTGTTGATTATTTCTATTATGAGTATAATTAACAAAAAAATATATATGCCGACCATAATTATAATAATAATGATAATAATGATGCTAATGATTGCAATATTAATGATAATGATGATGATAATGATGATAATGACGGTAATGATAATGATATTGATGATAATGATGATAACGATGCTAATCATGATGATAAGATCAATAATAATGTCCATTTGTCATAAAAAAATAGGAAAAAGGAAAAAATCCCAAAAGTCGAAAAAGCGGCGAAAACAAGCGAAATATAGCCTTATGAGAGCTTACTCAAAAATGACGTTTTTTTCGATTGCAATGATGATTTTGACAATTATAAGGTAAAAATGATAATAATAAGCATAATTGCATTAATCATGACCATAATGATGATAACAATACGAATAAAGAGAATTTGGGTAAAATCATAATTATAACATTCATTTTGATAATAATGCGAATAATTGCAATATTATCATTATTATTATTATGATTACTACTACTACTACTACTATTATTACTATCCTTATAATTATTATTGTTATTATTATTGTTATTATTATTATTATTATTATTATTATTATTATTATTATTATCATTATTATTATTATTAATATTATTATTATTATTATTATTATCATTATTATTATTATAATTATCATTATTATTAATAGTATTATTATTATTACTATTACTCTTATTATTATTACTATAACTCTTATTATTATCATTATTATTATTATTATTATTATTATTATTATTATTATTATTATTATTATTATTATTATTATTATTATTATTATTATAATTACTATTACTATTACTCTTATTATCATTATTATTATTATTATTATTATTATTATTATTATTATTATTATTATTATTATTATTATTATTATTATAATTACTATTACTATTATTCTTATTATCATTATTATTATTATTATTATTATTATTATTATTATTATTATTATTATTATTATTACTATTATTATTATTATTATTGTTATTATGATTATCATTACTATTATTGTTATTATTATTATTACTATTATTACAATAGAATATATTATAACTGTAATTATAACAAATATTACAATAGTAATGAAAATATCAATAAGAATAATTATTATAATATGGTTATTATTGTTATTATTATTATTATGATTATTATTACTATTGTTTCTAATACTTTTATTATTAGTGTAATTGTAACAAAAACTATTGCAACTGTAATAATTGCAAAAATAACGATAATACTGTAAATTAAGATTTTATTAATGATTATAATGTCGTTATTTTTGTTATTATTGTTGTTATAATTGTTATTATTATTATTAATATCTTTATTATGAGGATAATTGCAAAAACAAATATCAAAACTGTAATAACTAAAATAATATGGATAATATTGATAATAATAAAACAAAATAAAAGTTCGATTTTTGTTATTATGATTATTATTATTGTTTTTATATTTTTTATTATTTCTATTAATTGTATCATTAGCAAAAAAATATATATGACCGCAATTATTACAATAATAATGGAAATAATGATAATTATAATTAATATGAAAGTACGATTTTTGTTATTATATGTATTATTATTGCTTTTATTGTGTTGATTATTTCTATTATGAGTATAATTAACAAAAAAATATATATGGCGACCATAATTATAATAGTAATGATAATAATGATGCTAATGATTGCAACATTAATGATAATGATGATGATAATGATGATAATGACGGTAATGATAATGATATTGATGATAATGATGATAACGATGCTAATCATGATGATAAGATCAATAATAATGTCCATTTGTCATAAAAAAAGGAAAAAGGAAAAAATCCCAAAAGTCGAAAAAGCGGCGAAAACAAGCGAAATATAGCCTCTTGAGAGCTTACTCAAAAATGACGTTTTTTTCGATTGCAATGATGATTTTGACAATTATAAGGTAAAAATGATAATAATAAGCATAATTGCATTAATCATGACCATAATGATGATAACAATAAGAATAAAGAGAATTTGGGTAAAATCATAATTATAACATTCATTTTGATAATAATGCGAATAATTGCAATATTATCATTATTATTATTATGATTACTACTACTACTACTACTATTATTACTATCCTTATAATTATTATTGTTATTATTATTGTTATTATTATTATTATTATTATCATTATTATTATTATTATTAGTATTATTATTATTATTATAATTATCATTATTATTAATAGTATTATTATTATTACTATTACTCTTATTATTATTACTATAACTCTTATTATTATTATTATTATTATTATTATTATTATTATCATTATTATTATTATTATTATTATTATTATTATTACTATTATTATTATTATTATTATTATTATTATTATAATTACTATTACTATTACTCTTATTATCATCATTATTATTATTATTATTATTATTATTATTATTATTATTATTATTATTATTATTATTATTATTACTATTATTATTATTATTATTGTTATTATGATTATCATTACTATTATTGTTATTATTATTATTACTATTATTACAATAGAATATATCATAACTGTAATTATAACAAATATTACAATAGTAATGAAAATATCAATAAGAATAATTATTATAATATGGTTATTATTGTTATTATTATTATTATGATTATTATTACTATTGTTACTAATACTTTTATTAATAGTGTAATTGTAACAAAAACTATTGCAACTGTAATAATTGCAAAAATAACGATAATACTGTAAATGAAGATTTTATTAATGATTATAATGTCGTTATTTTTGTTATTATTGTTGTTATAATTGTTATTATTATTATTAATATCTTTATTATGAGGATAATTGCAAAAAAAATATCAAAACTGTAATAACTAAAATAATATTGATAATATTGATAATAATAAAACAAAATAAAAGTTCGATTTTTGTTATTATGATTATTATTATTGTTTTTATATTTTTTATTATTTTTATTAATTGTATCATTAGCAAAAAAATATATATGACCGCAATTATTACAATAATAATGAAAATAATGATAATTATAATCAATATGAAAGTACGATTTTTGTTATTATTTGTATTATTATTGCTTTTATTGTGTTGATTATTTCTATTATGAGTATAATTAACAAAAAAATATATATGGCGACCATAATTATAATAATAATGATAATAATGATGCTAATGATTGCAATATTAATGATAATGATGATGATAATGATGATAATGACGGTAATGATAATGATATTGATGATAATGATGATAACGATGCTAATCATGATGATAAGATCAATAATAATGTCCATTTGTCATAAAAAAAAGGAAAAAGGAAAAAATCCCAAAAGTCGAAAAAGCGGCGAAAACAAGCGAAATATAGCCTTTTGAGAGCTTACTCAAAAATGACGTTTTTTTTCGATTGCAATGATGATTTTGACAATTATAAGGTAAAAATGATAATAATAAGCATAATTGCATTAATCATGACCATAATGACGATAACAATAAGAATAAAGAGAATTTGGGTAAAATCATAATTATAACATTCAGAGAATTTGGGTAAAATCATAATTATAACATTCATTTTGATAATAATGTGAATAATTGCAATATTATCATTATTATTATTATGATTACTACTACTACTACTACTATTATTACTATCCTTATAATTATTATTGTTATTATTATTGTTGTTATTATTATTATTATTATTATTATTATTATTAATATTATTATTATTATTATTATTATTATCATTATTACTATTACTCTTATTATTATTACTATAACTCTTATTATTATCATCATTATTATTATTATTATCATTATTATTATTATTATTATTATTATTATTATTATTATTATTATTATTATTATTATTATTATTATTATTATAATTACTATTACTTTTACTCTTATTATTATTATTATTATTATTATTATTATTATGGGATTTTAAGCATTTCTGCACTGGCTGGTCTTATTGCCGTCTTTCTTCCTGTTAGGCGAGTCATATCAAATGACTAAAGGCTAACAGGTGTCCTTCTCCTTTAAAGTTCTAGCACTTTTCTCAGTATTCGTACCGTCCCCAATATAGCAGTCTTCTGCAGTACTTCAACCTCTGGCACAATGTCCATATTTTCAATCCAACATTCAAGATCTTTTGTAACGCTTCCGAGGGCACCAATCACTACCGGAACAACTTTTGCACATCGCAGTTCCCACAACCCTTTTATTTCTCTTTTCAGATCTTGGTACTTTCCTACCTTCTCTAACTCTTTTTCTGCAATCCTCGTATCCGCAGGTACAGCAATATCAACTATTAGAGCCTCTTTCTTTTCCTTATGAATTACTATAACATCTAGTCTTCTGGCCTGAATGACATTATCACATTGTACATTGATATCCCACATAATTTTCACGGCCTCGTTCTCAACAACACCCTCTGGGGTGTGTTCATACCACTTATCTGAATGCTGAAGCCCATGTTTCCTACATAAATCCCAGTGTACTTTCTTTGCCACGTTATCGTGACGTTTTTTGTACTCTTTCTGAGCTAATTTCTCGCACTCTGAAACAATATGTTGTATGCTTTCACCTCGTTTACCACACATTCTACACAGTGGACTGTCGCTGCTCTTATCTATATAATGCTTCAAGTAGTTGGTCCTTATTGCTTGCTCTTGTGCAGCACATATGACAGCTTCCGTTCCAACCTTCAAATCACTCCTTGACAGCCATTCCCAAGATTTAACCCTGTCTACCTTTTCTGGCATCTCTCTAACGAATTGCCCATACATTGCCTTTCCTGTCCATTTCTGTTTGAGCTCTTCTGCCTTTCTCCTTTTAAATTCTTCCTTCTCCATTGTCTCCTCTGTCTGTATGGTTCCTGATGCACACACACCTCTTATCAACAACTCTTCTGAGTTTGCCACATAAAAACCTAAGCTGTTTTCTTCTCCTTTTACACATTGTTCCACACTGATAAGGCCACGACCTCCTTCCTTCCTTTTTATATATAGTCTGTCTACATCACTCTTTGGGTGCATGGCACCATACATTGTCAGGTTTTTTCTTGTCTTTCTATCGATACTATTCAGTTCTTTCTCTCTCCAGCATATTATTCCTGCTCCATATCTGAATATTGCTACTGCCCAGGTATTAATTGCAGTTATCTTGTTTCTTCCATTCAACTTGGACTTTAGAATTAACCGCAGCCGTCGCTTATACTCCTTCATTGTTTTCTCTTTCATTTCATTCTCCTTCACCTTATCGAATTCCACAATACCCAGATAAGTATATCCTTCTTGTCCAACTTCTTTTATTATCTCATCATTCGGTAATTCTATGCCCTCACATCTAACAATCTTCCCTCTTTTTAGGACTAGAACCCCACATTTCTTGATTCCAAATTCCATGCCTATATCATTACTAAAAATGTGAGTAGTCTGTATAAGGGAGTCTATCTGTTCTTCACTCTTGGAATATAGTTTTAAATCATCCATAAAGAGTAGGTGATTAAGTTTATATTCCTTTGTCCCCCACTCATAGCATACATTTACCTTTCTGAGAAATGACGATAATGGTATCATGCTCAAGACAAATAATAATGGTGACAAACTATCCCCTTGGAATATCCCTCGTTTAACATCCACATCGCCAAGTTCCTCTCCATTGGAAGTTAAGGACAACTTCCACTGCACCATGCTTCTTTGCAAAAACTCTCTCACGTTACCAGCTATTCCAAACATTTCCATGCACTCACTAATCCAACTATGGGGAACGAAGTCATAAGCTTTCTTATAGTCTATCCACGCCATAGCCAGATTAGTGTGCCTTTTCCTGCAATCCTTCAAGATTGTTTTGTCAATCAATAACTGATCTTTTGTACCCCGGCTCTTTCGCCTGCAACCCTTCTGTTCATCAGGTAGTAGATGTTCTTTTTCTAGGTAATCGTACATTTGATCAGCTATGATTCCTGTCATCAGTTTCCACATCAGTGGAAGGCATGTTATCGGCCTATAGTTCTCAACCGCATTCCCTTTCTTGGGATTCTTCTGGCACAACACAGTCCGTCCATGTGTTAACCATTTGGGAAGGGATTCCGTTCCCATCAAAATCTTATTTAGTTGGTCAGCAATTCTGTCGTGCATGTTGGTCAGGTTTTTGATCCAATATCCCTGGACACCATCTTTGCCTGGAGCCTTCCAGTTTGGCATTTTCTTAGCTTGTTTTCTGACATTTTCAATACTTATAGTGACCCTTTCCTGTGAGTGTCTCCCTTTAACTTCATCCTTTAACTCAGACAGCCATTCTGCAAATTTGTTATGTTCCTTCTCCACTGTCCAAATATCACGCCAAAACCTTCTACTCTCCTCAGCATCTAGTACCTCGTTTGTTCTAGCTTCACCCCCATTCATTTCATTGTAAAAAAAATTCTGGTCAATACTAAATGTTCGATTTTGTCTGAACTGGTTAATCCTTTGATCGTATCTCTTAATTTTTGCACTTTTGGCAATCATTCTTTGTTTCAATTCTTCAATCACAGTTTTAATACCTTTCTTATTCACCCGATATTTCTCTTTCAGTCTCTGCAATTTTTTACTTTTCTTGTGGCTGAGTTCACCTCTTAGGTCTCTCTCTAGTATGTTTACATCTTTCCTTATTCTTTTGATATCATCTTCAATGCGGCGTTTCCACCAAGGATCTTTCTTAGCTCTAAATTCCGGCTTCTTTAACCCTAACTGTTTTGCAACCCATGCAGTTGCTGCCCTTATCAATTCATTAGTTTCTGTGATGTTTTTGGTTTCAATGTGACGAATCACTTGATTTACTCTATTCATTTCTCTCTTCAGTTTGTTCTTATCAAACTTTTTAAAGGATATTCCTTCTGCTGTTCTCTTTTCAACATAATTTTTTCTTAGATTCTCAACAATTACCCTTTGACTCTCAGACAAGATATTCTCTAACACATCATCTTCGACAACAAACCCACCATTTTGCTGATCATTTCCTCCACATTTACATCATTCACCAAATTTTCCTCAACATCGACATCCACAAAGTTTTCGTTATTTATCTGCTCTCTACCATCCTCCTCATCATTACTAGCTTCTCTTTCCTCTTCCTCTATAACACTTCTTTTTATCATTTCCAACTCAAGTTCTGAAAGCCAACCGTTCTTTCTGATGGCTCTGGCCTGGTCACATATACGTTGCTCAGTCGACTCAAACCCTCCTCTGTTCCTCCATTCTTTGAACATTCTTTGCCTGTATCCTCTGATAGGTTTTCCATTTTCATCAAAGGGTTTACTTCTGCAAAAACATTCCATAACTACTTTATTTACTTCTTTATTCCACTTTTTTCTGACAGTATTAGGATAACGACCGGGTCTCCGCTGTCGAACCGGAGAACACCTGCCGGGCGAGTGACCTTCACATAAAGTTCCAGCCCCATTCACGCCGTTGTCTGTGTTATTTTGATTTGACATTACACTCATAAGGAGGATTGTGGTGATAGGGTGTCACAACCACCAGTATTTTTATCGTGATACCATCACTAGGGAGGCTGCTATTCAAAGCTAAAGAGTCCCCCCCACCCATGAGACAGACTAACCCCCGCCGGACGCCAACCCGGTACTTCATGGTCTCGGGGGGATTTATTATTATTATTATTATTATTATTATTATTATTATTATTATTATTATTATTATTACTATTATTATTATTATTATTGTTATTATGATTATCATTACTATTATTGTTATTATTATTATTACTATTATTACAATAGAATATATTATAACTGTAATTATAACAAAAATTACAATAGTAATGAAAATATCAATAAGAATAATTATTGTAATATGGTCATTATTGTTATTATTATTATTATGATTATTATTACTATTGTTTCTAATACTATTATCATTAGTGTAATTGTAACAAAAACTATTGCAACTGTAATAATTTCAAAAATAACGATAATACTGTAAATTAAGATTTTATTAATGATTATAATGTCGTTATTTTTGTTATTATTGTTGTTATAGTTGTTATTATTATTAATAATATCTTTATTATAAGGATAATTGCAAAACAAAATATCAAAACTGTAATAACTAAAATAATATTGATAATATTGATAATAATAAAACAAAATAAAAGTTCGATTTTTGTTATTATGATTATTATTATTGTTTTTATATTTTTTTATTATTTCTATTAATTGTATCATTAGCAAAACAAATATATGGCCGTAATTATTACAATAATAATGAAAATAATGATAATTATGGTTAATATGAAAGTACGATTTTTGTTATTATTTGTATTATTAATGCTTTTATTTTGTTGATTATTTCTGTTATGAGTATAATTAATAAAAAACATATATATATGGCGACCATAATTATAATAATAATGATAATAATGATGCTATTGATGCTAATGATTGCAATAATGATGATAATGATGATGATAATGACGGTAATGATGATGTTAATAATGATAATGATGACAACGATACTTCTAATGATGATAACAACAATAATGATGTCCAATTGTAATAAAAATAGGAAAAAGAAAAAAAATCCAAAAGTCGAAAAAGCGGCGAAAACAAGCGATCTATAGCCTCTTGAGAACTTACTCAAAAATGACGTTTTTTTCGATTTCAATGATGATTTTGAAAATCATGAGGGTAAAAAAAATAATAATAAGCATAATTGTATTAATCATGACCATAATGATGATAACAATGAGAATAATGAAAATTTGGATAAAATCATAATTATGTTATTAATTTTGATACATATATATATATACATACATATATATATATATATATATATATATATATATATATATATATATGAAGGGAATGTGCGTGGCTTCCATAATTGACACAAACATATTCGTTTAATTTCATACACACACATATGTGTGTGTGTGTGTGTGTATATATATGTATATATAAATATATATATATATATACATATAGAAATATTTATTTATTTATATATACATAAAGACACACACGCGCGCACACACACACACACACACACACACACACATACATACACACACATAAGTATGTTTATATATACACATATATATACATATAAATATAATATATATAATAATAATAATAATATATATAGAAAATATACATATATATAATATATATATATTAGTATATATACATGTATATAGATAAATTTATGTGTGTGTATATATACATATATTAAATATTGAAACTAAAACTGCAAAACATTAAAACATCAAATAATAAACAACAGAATATTCAGTACTTACCTTTAACATCTAACATTTAAATTTATATATATATATTATATATATTGTATATATTATATATATTTTATATATTATATATATACTTTATATATACATATATATACATATATATATACATATATATATATATTATATACATAATATATATAATATATATAATATATGTTTATCATATATATATATATATATTATACATATTATATATATTACATAACATCATATATATATATATATATATGTGTGTGTGTGTATATATATATATATAAATATAAAATATATATATATATCTGTGGGTCAGAGAAAAAAAACGCCAACAACACTTTTCGAAGATTTTCAGATTTCGTTGCCGCCATGTTCTCCAACGTTTTCGCAGACTGTATAACCGTCAGTGGCGTTTCAGAAGCGGAAGGGGAAGGCTGTGTCGCATTTATGCTGAAACGCCAACTTCGCATGTTCAGGGAAATCTTTGGTTTGAAAAAAGCCAACTACGTTTAATGAGGTGAGTTCAGTTCGATTTTATATGAAAAACGCCAACTACCTAATAAATAAAAGTCTTTTGCTTTGAAAAGCGCCAACTGCGCCAAAGCTTTGTGAATCCGGAGAAAGATGCACAATGTTTTAGTGATTAGGACTACAACCACTGTCCAATCGAATTCCCATCAAATATTATCATTCTTTATTTCTTTTATTTCAGCCCTCATCCTTCCACTCAATCAAACAATCCGACAACTAGCGGAATCCTACTCCAGCTTTGCTAGCTCTGCCAAAGGAGAAGTAAGAACTCTAGCTTTCGTAACGTTCTATCTACTATGGTCGTAAAAATACATAGATATTTCTGAATGTTCAGCTCTTTGAAAAAATGCTGAATGAAATAACATTAAAAGATTAATTATCTAACAAAAATTGGGTCTTTTCCATTTCATGGCAAGCACTATTTTAAGCATTATTTTATTTGAGTTTGTCTCCCGTACTCCATGGAGCAGTCGACCCAACAGAAAAGCGTGGCTGGCAGGCGGGAAAAGCCAAAAAGTACGGTGCTGACGTGGTGGAAAACATCAAGCGCCATATCGAGAGCTTCCCGGTGACTGAATCTCACTACAACAGAGAGCGCGGACATCGAAACCTGGATTCCAACTTGTCAATGCACCAGATGTACCTGATGTATCTCGATCTACCTGACGACGTAATCAAGGCAAAGGAATGGAAATATCGCGAAGTATTCGACACCTACAAAATCAAGTTCGGTCTTCCTACCATTGACACCTGTGATACGTGCGCTGTTCTACAGGGGGTGAGAAAGAAGCCCACGAAAAAGCTTTTAAGGAAGCCATCACTACAATGCAAAAAGACATCGAGCTTGCAAAAAACAACCCAGATGTGATGACGGTTACTTTTGACCTCCAGCAAGTCCTTCCTTGTCCTCTCTATCCGTCCAAGGAGTGGTTCTACAAGCGGAAGCTTAACGTTTACAACCTCACGGTATACCCAGCAAGGGGTCAATGCCGATGCTACACATGGCACGAAGGACAAGCAAGACGAGGAGCGTTGGAGGTAGCCAGTGCATTGCGGCTCTTCATCAAAGACCACCCAGCAGTAAAGCGATGGATTCTGTGGTCTGAGAGCTGTTGGGGACAAAACCGAAATCGGTTTTTCGTGGCCGCAATGCTGCATTTATTCTCTTTGAGTGGGATCTCCAGCATCGAGCTGAAGTACCTGATACCTGGCCACACGATGATGGACGCTGACAAGGCCCCACGCTCGAATCGAAAGAGCCAAGAGGAAAGACATGATCATTCTCTACCCAACAGACTAGAACATGTTCATCCGGTCTGTTCTCTCTCGGCGAGAGTCGACGAGGCTCGTCGTTGTACCCATGAACAAGGAGGACATCCACGACGTTAAGGGACTCTTCGAGACGAAAGGACCTCTGGTTCACCGTAAAAAAAGCCCCAAAAGCTCGACAGAAATCAACTGGCTGGAAACACGCTGGATCTTCATTCGAAACACCACCTCCTTCAGCTTCAAATACGATTTCGATGAAGGGCCAATGAACCAGATGAGCTGGGAGCGCCGAGGAGTTACGGCAGTCCCAACGGCTCTGCCCGTCGCTTACCCCGAAGGCAATCCGCTTTCTTCAGCAAAGAAACACGACATTCTTTCTCTGTGCCAACGATATGGAAGTGACGTTCGTGCCTTCTACATGAACCTCAAAACCAACGATGCGGAGGATTTAGATACTGAT
>NC_061850.1:16814745-16819745 GCF_019202785.1 Penaeus chinensis | reverse complement strand
TTACAGTATGTAATTTATAAGTGCGGAGTCTTGACCAGAAAGATTGCCATCGGTTATATAAGGTCTTAAAGTGGGGGTAATAATCTGTGGCTGGGATACATGTGAAACGTGGTTGGTATGATGTGGACATAGCGGCATAGCGTGCTAGAGTATCTGCCTGTTCATTGCCGGGGATTCCAACATGGCTGGGCACCCAGCAAAATTTGATTGTTTTATGGCATGTGGATAGGTAGAACAACCAGTTGTGGATCTTACAAACAAGGGGGTTGGTCGAGTTTATTGACTTTATGAGAGTTAGTGAGTTACGGAAGTCAGTGAAAATTGTGAAAGAGGAAGAGGTGAGTGATTATGTGCTTTAAGGCAAAAAGGAGTACATACAGTTCTGTAGTAAGGGCACTGGATTCAGGAGGGAGGGGATATTTGAAAGTACGAGTTGGGAAGGTTACTGCAAAACCAGCACCGGAGGTGGATTGGAGACATCAGTGTAAACATGAATACTGGAGGAATGAGTGGAGACATAGTCAAGGAAATGGGTGAGAAGGACAGCAGGAGGATTATTTGATTTTGGTGGGTCAGGGAAAACAGAGGAGCAAATACGGGGGTAAGGTATAAGCCATGGAGGGACAGAATGGACAGAGAACGGGAGAGGTCGGAGATAGGGAAAATGGGAATGGGAGAGGAGGGTATCCATGCGAGTGGAGAAAGGAGTAGGTAAACGTGGAGAAGAAGCAAGGTAGTAAGTAGGGAACGTGGGATAGTTAGTTTAGTGAGGAGAAGTTGGTGGAATCGAGCATAACATTGGAGAGAGAGAAGGGTACGGCGTCGAGAGAGAGATGATTCAGTCAGGCCTGATTCAGTGTACAGGCTCTCAACAGGAGAGGAGCGGAAGTCACCTAGGGCTAAGCGAAGACCACAGTGATGGATTGTATCAAGATGGGCAAGGAGAGAAGTTGAGGCAGAGGAGTAGATATAGCATAACCGAGAGTGGAGAGGATCAAGGTAACATGAAGATGAAGGAGAGTTTTGCGATCTGAGCCCCAGGATATATGGGATAGGGTTTGTAAGATTCGGAGACGGCGGTGGGCTTTTTCTTTAGTGTAAAGGATATGGTCTCGCCAGGACAGTTTTGAGTCAAAAATAATGCCTAGGAATTTGCCAGAGGCACGGTGTTGGAGTGGAGTGCCATATAAGAAGAGTGGAGGTTGGGGACCTATACATGCGCGAGAGAAAAGGATGGAGAAAGATTTGGAGGTAGAAAAGCGAAAGCCATGGTTTGTGGCCCAGGAAGATATTGATTATATTGCTGACTGAAGAAATTGGTAGAGATTTGGTATGGATGTGCCAGAGGCATAGATGGATAAATCATCAACATACAGTGATGACCGGGCTCCTGGTGGTAGAACTGAGACAATGTAATTTTCAGCAAGAAGGAATAAAGGGGTAATGAGCACACTGCCTTGTGGGACGCCTTCGATTTGAGGAAAGAAGGATGATGTGGCAGAGGCAAATTTGACCTGGAAAGTGCGTTGGGAGAGGTAAGACTTTATAAAGACACCCATGTTTCCACGTATGCCTAGAGAGGACAACTGTTGGAGAATATGGTACCTCCATGTCGTATCATATGCTTTTACTAGGTTTAAAGAATATAGGTAGCACGGATTCATGGCGTGCAAATGCAAATGTAATATATGTCTCAAAATGGGCAAGGGGAAACCAATCTGGGAAGGAGAGAGAAGATTGTGAGATTCAAGATACCACATCAAGCGGAAGTTAACCATTCGCTCTAGTAGTTTGCATAAGCAGCTAGTTAGTGCGATGGGGCGATAGTCTTGAGGGAGGGTACCCGATTTATTGGGTTTCAGGAAGGAGATGAGAAGGAAAATTTCCTGATGTCCATATGTGGTTGTAAATTGTCAATAGAAAGGATAATGAGGAAGATGGGAGTTGTCGGAGCATACGGTAGTGAATACCGTCAGGGCCTTCATGAGTGTTGCGGCACGATTTTAGGGCAGCACTGAGTTCAGAGGAAGAAAAGGGAGCATTATAGGACTCAGCAGATGATAGGGTGAAGCTAATGGGGTACGTTCCCTGATGGTTTTAATAGAAGAGAAGTGTGGAGAAAGGTGAGAGCCACTACTGACCTGGCTGAAATAATCCCCCAGTTCATTAGCGACTTCGGGAGGATCAGAGATAAGGTTATCTCGATTATGGAGGACGGGGGCTGGATGGGGGGAATGTTTGCCTGATAGTATATAAATCTGGCGCCAAACATTTGAGATAGATGTAGAGGATGTAATTGAGGAAACATAATTTCGCCAGCTATTTGTTTTACTATTTTGGATTGTACGACGAAAACAGGCAGATGCTCTTTTAATGGAGATAAGAGCTGATAGTTGATGAGGGGTACCTCGTTTGTAGCGGTAACTGTTCCAGGCTGCACGTTTTACACGGAGTACTTTAGTGCAATCAGAATTCCACCATGGAACACATTTGGAGGTATAGGGTCTTGAGGTTCGAGGGATAGCTGTATGGGCAGCTCTTAGGACTGTAGTTATGAAAAATTGTATTATTTCTGATACGGATGAGAGGAAGGATGTAGGGGTATGAATAGTAGAGAGTGAAGTGAAAGTATGCCAGTCAGCTCTATCAAAGCATCAGTGTGGGGAATTTGCAAGTGGTACATATGAAGTTGGAGAAATGAGAACTGGAACGTGGTCACTATAGGGAAAGTGGTCTAGAACTGACCAGTGGAAATATAAATGAAGAGAAGGGGAGCATAGAGAGAGGTCAATACATGAAAAAGACTGCGTGCGTGTATCAAAGTGTGTGGGGCGATCTGTATTTAGAATAATAAGATCAGCTGTGGAGAGGAAGCGTTCTAGAACTTGGGCACGGGTGTTGGTGATAGAATCACCCCAAAGAGTGTGGCGGCAGTTAAAATCACCTACTATGAGGAAAGGTGATTGAAGTTGGGAAATTAGGTTTTCAAAAGCGACGAAGTTAATGGGGGCGGGAAGGGGAGAAGTAGACTGAAATCACTGTGATCCAGAGGCGAAGAAAAATACGAATAACTGTACAAGGGACAGTGGTTTGAAAGGGAGGTATGACATAAGGTGTTTTCTGGTTGATAAGTATTGACGAGACATAAAGGGAGTGTGGGGAAGAAACAAAATGGTAATTGGGGATTGGGTTTTGTTGGGATGGGGTATGAGGATTGGGTGTAGGGAGAATATGAGTAGGAGGAGGATGGATATCTGCAGTCATTGAGTGTGGAGGGAGCGGGAGTTGTAGAATTTGAAGGTGGATGAGTATCAGTTTGGGACTCTATTATGTAGTTCTGGATATCTTCAAGAGTTTCTGTAATGGGGTTGGTTGGGGAGTTTTGTGAGATAAAGGTTTTCTTGTGAGGGGGGGGGGGGGAAGAAAAGTCTGGTGTCTGAAAAATAGGGGCAAAGGAAGGTGGAGGTGATTGTAAGGTAGGGGAAGAGGGGGTGGATGGTTAATGGTTAATGGTTAAAAGCAAAATAAATGTGCTAGACATCCAAGGTCATGTAGCACTATAGTAAATGGTAGTGAAGGGTGGTTGAGTTAGTGATTAGTTGTCAAAGTTGGGCAAAGGAATTGACGAGTAAATGGGTTAAGGTTGGGTTAAGGTTGGGTAAGGTAATGTATAGGGATAGATATAGTGAAGGATGTATATGCATTTGAGGAATGAAAACAGGTTGTCAAAGCAGAAAGTGTGAGAAGTTGTGGGAGGGATCACGAAAATCGGTCCCATTTGGCTGGGCTAAATAGATTATTTAAGAATTTTGTAGAGATGGGGGTAGTAGAAGGACGGGGGCATGTGGAAGAAGGAGTAGTGTTGAGGGAGATAGTGTTATGGGGAGGTGGACAATAAGGTTGTAAGGTAGTAATAAGGGAGGATGGGGTAGTTGATGAAGAAGGTTGTGGGGGTATAGTTGTTGAAGTTGAGCATGTTGGGAGTAGAAATGTCTCCTGGGGTGTTGATTAGGGTGGATACTGTACTAGTCGGCATTGAGGAGGGGGTATTAGTTGTAGTGTTCAGAGCCGTGGTCAAAGGAGAGCCTGGGGTCAGGGAATCGGGCGAGTTTGAATTGGTGGAGCTATTTGATGAAGAGGCAATTGCCTCTAATAATGGTATGGTTAATGGTTAATGGTTATTCATTGTTGGCCATGATAAGCCTGGAGTATGTTGGGGAGAGAAATGGTCCACCCCTCAGGGTCGCAGGGGAATACCATGCCCATGGCTCCCTCAGGCCTTTCAGGACTGGCACAAAGTCAGCCTTTCATCCTTTCAGCACGGCTCTCACACCTTAGGAAGTGGATAGTAGAAGGGGTTGGTGAAGGGACAGAAACGAAAAAGTAGGAGGGGAAAAAAAAGACCATGCAAAATTTGTTGAGTCAAGGGCTGAGTCCCAAGGTTGGGGAGTTCCCCAGCATTGGGTCCTAGTCTCCGCCTCCTAAGCCCCCCCACGACAACAACGGGCAAGGGATTGGGGGGGAAGAGGGGGTGGAACGTTTATTCTGTCTGCTGCGGGTAGTGCGGGAAGGGAGAGGGGAAGGTTTTGGGGCTGTAGTAGAGATTGGAGTGTCTGGATTTAGGATGGCAAAAGAATTTGACTGGGGAAGGTAGGAGGTAGAAGAGGGGAAGTTAGATGGAGGGGGGTTGGGTTTAGGAGAGGGTGTAGGAGCTTGGGAGGTAGGGGGATTGGCAGAGTGAGCGACATTACTGGAGTAGGGGGTAAGAGAAAAACCTTGTCGACGTGCTTCCTGTCTGGGTTCACGTTGAGTGAGTCCAAGTCTGAATCTGAGAGTTACTACCTCAGACTCAAATTTGTAAGTGGGAAGGTGGGAAGGCAGCCTCTATAAAATACATTATAGGGGCCGCCACAGTTTGCCCATGTGCGTGATTGTACAAAGCAGTTTGATCGAGTATGGCCAGGTTGGGCACATAGCAGGCATCTGGCTGTGGATTGGCA
>NC_061850.1:16784745-16802245 GCF_019202785.1 Penaeus chinensis | reverse complement strand
CGAAGGCTTTCTTCAAATCTATGAAAATGCTGGTGACAGAGTATTTGCGCTTGTTGAGGTGAGTAAGGACAAAGTGTAATAGAGAAGGAGTGCATGTTGCCGAGTTGCCGAGTATCAATGCTGGGCGCAAGTTCCTGGTAAGCCTAATCAGCTACAAAGCTGTTACACAGCAAGCTGGGCAATGGAGTAATGGCGATGTCATAGTTTGCCGAATAAGGCAGAGGTTGAGGTTTCCCAATGGCAGTGCCAAATCTGGTCTTCTATTGTCATGGGCATTTAGACTGTTGCAGTGAGGCATTAATTAAGGAGGTAAGAGGACTAGCAAGTTCCATTGCAAACCCTTTGATGAGGTGCACAAGCAGATCTAGGGGGTAGTGGCTCTATTGACTGGGATTTTGTTCAGCTTCCGAAGCATCTGCAACTGGTTGACAGTTGGAGCAACTAAGTGGGCTGGCAGGTAGACGGGAAGACGGGTGATGTCCAAATCAGGACAAAGTGGTCGTTGAGTTCATCTGCTGCTTCACTGGGGCTAAGGTTGCTGGTGCATGGAAACGTCCATGGCCAATTTAAAAGGCTGCACAGCTCCCATACTTTCCCACACAAATGACTGGGCTGCAGGTGTTGTAGTTTGTTGTGATAGTGGGTTTTCTTTCATCAACATTAGTGTGGAACTAACGCCGGCGGGGGCGCATAGCCGCATCCTTCTGTTTCTACCTACGAGGGTCCCTCATGCTGAGCTGCCAGGCAGGGGCCAAGCCCATCTCTAGCTTCATGACAGGTTTGATCAATCTGTCCAAGTCATGACTTCCTAGGATGTTGGCTGGAACAGAGACAACCTGGTGAGCAGGATGATCATGTGGGAAAGGCTCCAGGTGGCCACATAGCTTGACTTGATGATCACGGATTGTGCAAGTAACGGGCCCTGTACCAGTCTCACAGTGCAACCGTTGGTTGGACACATGGTTCTGCCAACTGTATCCCATGATCTGGCATAAGGACCTATTACAAAAGGTATCAAGATGGGATTCTAAAGCTCAAAATAGCATCCAGGTTTTACTACTGTGTAGTAAAACTGGCAGTATCACGGCCTTGAAGAGATGTATCTTGGTCCTGCACTGGTATCTACCGTCGAGAGATTTCATGACCCCTGGTGCCAGGCCAATCTGTCTATTGACTTCTTGAACTGAACTACCAAGATATATAAAGCTCTCTGTGACCTTGTTGTTCTCACCTCAAGCACGTACCAACTGAACAGGATCTCTTAGCAAGCCCCCAAAGTCCTGGATTTTGGTCTTGCTCCAGGAGACCTCTAGCTTCACTTCATTGCTAAATGCATCAAAAGCTGCCAGTAGGGTTTGCACAGACACAGAATGGCAATATCATCAGCAAAGTCAAGGTCGGTAACCTTGATTGTGTCCAGAGTTTCCCCACAGTGACTTTGGACAGTAGCCCTAACCAGTATCTAGTCCATGCAAGTGTTGAAAAGTGTTGGTGCAAGAACACAGCCCTGCCTCACTCCTGAACTAACAGGAATAAAGCTCGACAGGCCCCCACCACACTTTACAGCCCTTTCAGTACCAGTATACAGGCTTGCTATTAATCCAATAATCCTTGATGGGATTCCTCTTAGTCTCATGCACCATATCAAATGCCTTCTTGAAGTCGATATAGCCTGCAAGCAGTCCATGCCTGAACTCACGTTGGGGCTCTACAATGACTTGAAGTCCAGGATACGATCTATTGTGGACTTACCAGGAGTGACTCCAAATTGCTCTGGCCTCTGGTGCCTCAGGTGGTCTTTGATACGTCTCAGAAAGATATGAGAGATAACCTTGCCCTGTATACTAAGCAATGTAATGTTTTGGAGATTGCTGCAGTCCCACTGATCCTCTTTCCTCTTCCAGAGAAGGATGGCCACACCCCTCAACAGGTCAGATGGCAGACAGGACAACATGCAAGCCATAGGTTGTCCCTGCCTGACTTCAGTCAGACAGGGTGGATCCTCGCTGATGGGTGGGTCTGGCAGAGGAATCTCAGCACTACCCGCATTCAAAATAATTGTTGGTGGATCAACCTGATACAACTGCTCAAAATACTCAGCCCCATGCACTTGCACCCCAGCAAGGTGAGATTATCTGGCCACTTGCTGAACGGACTGCAGCCACCTGCAAGAAGAGCTTGGTAGGCAGGATGAAGGTCATTTACTAGGAAATGCCTTTCGACTTCCTCTGCAAGATTCCTGATAAACTATCCCTTGTCCCTTCTCAGCAGTGACCTAGTCCTGTGTGCCAGGGAATGATGCAAGTCATGAGCCCCTGACAGTTGACCCATGCAACAAGCATCCATGGCTTCCAGTGTCTCCTGCAAGATGAAATTCTGATTTGCTCTTAAGCATTCTCCAATCAATGATAGGGCTACATCGAGCATTTCACACTTGAAGTGTCTCATAGAAAAACAGGGCCTGACCAGAGATAGCTTCAGCAAACCCCTGGGCATACTCCCCCTCCCTTAATATATGAAACATCTTAGGGTGGAATGAAGGGGGGGGGGGGGGTTCTGCAGAGGACCCGGAGAGTAGCCAAAACTAATCGAATATCAGTTACACAGAACTCGGTGCTCCAGTACACCCTGCAGTTCTGAAGGATCCTCCAGCGAGTTCTAACGTAGATGTGGTTGATCTCCTTGGCCATGTTACCCGTATCGTTGTACCAAGTCCGATGCGGGTCAGAGTGCTGATACTAAGAGCCAGAAATCCTCAGCTTCAGGGACCTAGCAGAGTCCCAGAAAAGGAGGCTATTCTCACTGCTAGCTTCAGCTCCCGAGCCATGATGACCGAAGTCATTGTGAAGTCACCCAGAATAATATGAATATCTCGCCGAGGACAGCTGTCTGTCACAGATGCAAGTTTGGCGTAAATCATCTCTTTCACATCAAGTTTATAAACATCAGTAGGAGCGTACACAGCAATAAGAGACATGATGCCAAATGTAAGCTTCAGTCTCAATACGCTCATCGGCTGGAGAGACCTCTACTGCCGAGGTCTAAAGTCTGCTAGCGATGGTTAATCGGTGCCGCTGCCAGGTCTTCTCACCTCCGAGAGAGCAGCCACCTCAGCTCTCAGCTGCGAGTTCTAACGGTCGCCAACCCATTGGGACCCACAGCCAGCCTTACTTTCTGCCCTCCACACAGCACCAGCTTCTATGCGTTTCACTGCCAGTTGGGATGTCTTGGGCGGACTGACAAGTCTTACCTCCCCACAGCTACCCATTAACCATTAAACATTAACCCCAGGGGGCAGAGGGGCAGGAGTTAGTACAAAGGGGGCAGGAGTTAGTACAAAGCCAGGGCGGGCTGCCCACACGCTGGTGGGCCATGACACCGTACTTTTAGGGCCTCCTGCTGCTCCAAGAGGAACAGTTCAGCCTAGAACAGCAAGGTACCTAGTTTCCATGGGTGGCCGCGAGGAGACACTGCAGAAGTCTTGATGAGCTGGCTATGAGGTTTTCTTTGCTATTCTTATTTCCCTGATGTCTTTGTTTCAGAGTGATTTGTTGGAGGTGATGCTGTGCGAGTGGAAGGCTTGATTTCTCTGCTGAATGAGGCGTTTGGTGCGGCCCGTGATCCAAGGCAGGTTCGATGGGTGTGTGCTGAGTGACTTTTGTTTTTTGGAAAGAAGTGGTGGAAAGCCGTACTGACGATCGAGAGGGAACTCACTTTTGTTATCCACATCAGCAGCGGTAAGAACGTCTGTTTACGGGTAATCCACTCCACGAACTGTATGATAGAGGACTGTGTGAGCGGCCTGAATATACAGGTCTTTGTTTGCACACACACACACACACACACACACACACACACACACACACACACACACACACACACACACACACACACACACACACACACACACACACACACACACACACACGCACACACGCACACACGCACACACGCACACACGCACACCGATACACACTGATACGCACACACACACACACACACACACACACACACACACACACACACACACACACACACACACACACACACACACACACGCACGTACGCGCGCACACACATACACACACACACACACACACACACACACACACACACACACACACACACACACACACACACACACACACACACACACACACACACACACACTCACACACACTTAGTAAGAACACAACATACATGTTTATATATATATATATATATATATATATATATATATATATATATACACACATATATATATACAGAATAATTTCAGATGTAGCAATTCCACTGTCTCTTCTGACGAAAAACTGTAATAGGGATAAACGGAATATTATTGTTTCTAATTTGCACGACGCATTTCGTAGTTCAAATGTTTAACATTTTTCAGTGGAAAGCGATTGTCGTTAAAGTCTAGTTTTTTATCGCTAATCATCTGAAATTTACGAATATAATATCACTGTAAGTTTATAAGAACTGATAACTATATTTAAGTAGTTAATTTAGGGGAAAATCACAAGAAATCTACCCTAGCCTGCGTGATTGAAGCTGGAAAATTGTAGACGCCGCTGAAGCTGTAGTTTCTAGTTGCCAGTGTTTGTATTTGTTTATTACTTTAGGGTTAGAAGTACAACGTTTACGCATTTGTGTTGAACGAAACGTATCTCAATTACGCAAATAAAATCTTATGTGCAGTGATAGCAACAGTCGAGCAGAAGGTATATGAATGAACTTGTGAATAATTTGTGGGGTTGATGCAAAATGTATGTCATATTTTCGTGCGGGAAAGAGCTTCAGTGTCTTTACAGATAAACACGCTCACAAAATTAACTAAATCAGAGTTCCCACATTTAAAAGATTTAGTTCTTTAACATGCAGCCGGTCCAGAATGTGGAAGTACTGTTCGAGTAGTAGTATTTCCTTCGTAAAAGGACCTTACCCGCTGGGTAAATAAAAATTGTTATACTTAACCTTACTGATTTCATTAATATTTGAATATGTCATGTTACTTTGCGTTCTGTAGGTCAATTTTTGTTATCGCATAAAGCTGGCGGTTAATGTTGCTGAGAGTCACAAAGATAAAGGGAAATGGACACAGCCATCTTATAGAGCATACCAAATACAGAACTAAGCATCACATGGACAGTTACAGTGACCTCATGTTTACTGCAAAATGACAAAAATATCCACTCAAAAACCAAGTCCTCAACACTCTCATATAGTTGTGTTGTCTGTAATAGGGCATGAATTGCTAATAAAGGAGGGGTTACAGGTGTACCCTCCAGTTTAGGAAATAAATAGAAGGTAGGAAATGTTAGGTTTGGATTTTTGGGTTCACAATGATAGCCTGGTTTTGGGTCTCTGGAGGGTGCATCACTCTTTGTAACTAACACCAAATTGATAGTATCATTAGTGTATGTTTGCCCCATCAGTTTCTTGAGGAAAAATTCAGGGGTAATGTTACTAAGAGTGATGCACATAGAGATTGAGGAGAATAGAAACTGCCATCTTGTAGAGCATAAAAAATAGAGAATGAAGTAATACAGGTAATACACCGCTCAGAGACTAAATCAACAACATCCTCATACAGCCTGAGTCCTTAATGTCTTGTATTCCATAGCTCTATTTTATACATTTTCTGTGCATCTATTTTCTAGAATGATCACATTTTCTATTGACAAACCTGGAAATAATTTCCTATTAGTTATTTATTTTCATTATCATATCTTTTAATATTCCTCATTTTACCTTTTCGGAAAATTTTCCGCGCATGTCAACCAAGAGTACAGTAAAATAAGTTTGTGGAGTGGATACCTTGACGAAAACTAAGACACTTTTCATCTATGGCAAAAGGTGCGCAAATCTGAAATAAGGGAGATACAGGACAGAGAAGACAGAAGATCGCCCCTTCCATGTTTACCTCGCAAAAACCAAAACAAATGTGACGCATAACTCATTACTGCTATATTGCTACGTGCTTGTGAGAAGGCTTATTTTGTCATTACTAGCGTCTGTTTTCCCAAATTCATGTATGTAATACATTCTTCTAGTTTTATTATACTTTCTTTACGTCTTTTGGTAATTATTTACGCTATTCTAAACAATAACCTTGTGCGTATGCACGTGTTCACCTGGAGATTTGACAGGCCGTGCGAGGCCATTTGCTGAGAAACGTCAGTGAGACTTGTTTCATTTTAAGTGCTGCATCGACTCCGGGTCATTTTTAAAGTCATATTGTGGATATACAGGACAAATAGACATTATTCTCAATCAAAGCCTGATATTGGAGCCCAACAAGTGCCCCAAATGCCAAAAAAAGTGATTAGAAACCAAGCAATTCTGACCATAGATGGAAGCGCAGAAAAGTTTGATCTTTTGCGATATAAAGGTTTGTGGTTTAACCCTGGGGCTAGGCGCATATACTACTAAGGGGGTCCAGGGGGGCAAAGCCCCCTAGCTAGGCACATTTAATACCATGGGGGTCCAGAGGACAGAGCCCCCTGGATAGGGAATATATAGATCATAGTGTATAAATCCCACAGGGTTAGGTTAGGTTGGTTTATTGCTTAGGACGCATTGTACGATTACCACAGGGGATGTGGATCATGTGAAATCCCGTAGAGTTTTTCGAAAAATTGGCGCGTCGGTCCGTAGACTTTCAAAGATGGCGGCGATGTTCGTAGGGTTTCATTTGCCGATTTTACGCGTTTTTTGTGCTTGTTTTACACATTTCTGTTCTCTATTTTGCTTATTTAAGCCTGTTTTACCCCGTAATTTCCCTGATCTACTTCATGCCCTCCTCTGCTATCTGGACTTATCAAATCACATCAAGATTGTCGGCTGGAGAATCCGAAGGAGATTATCATCAGATTTGTTCTCATCACACGAGAACAAATCTGATGATATAAATATTGTAAGGAAAGACCCAATTGTCATAGTCGGAAAATTAACCACCTTTTCTCACATTTTTGATGCCACTAGATCTATTTGGTTGCTTTCTCATATGCATATTTGTTTTTATTTTGTTTTTCCTTATCATTTCTATTATCCATTCTTAACAATTACTGCTTGATTACCTTAGTTTCCGCCCATATTGAAACAATACACACTCTTAACCCCTTCTCGACAGGTTACGTCTCTAGACGTCATAACAAACCGCTCGAAATGTGGCTGTAGGCCGCGGTGGCACGCCAAAGCACTAAGAGGCGGTGATTCGGCTTGATGTACTGAACTCCCACGTGTTGCCATTGAACGCCATAGCGTAGATTTTGTTTTTAGTTTTCTTCACCCGTCACAGTTTCCTTTAAGCTTTTCCTAGG
The DNA here is from genome assembly GCF_019202785.1 of Penaeus chinensis. Classification (NCBI taxonomy): domain Eukaryota; kingdom Metazoa; phylum Arthropoda; class Malacostraca; order Decapoda; family Penaeidae; genus Penaeus; species Penaeus chinensis. Next base: position 16,794,923 of record NC_061850.1, on the reverse strand, counting down.
CCAGGACCTTTAAACTTCTGTGGTCAGTGACATTGGGTACGTTTGATTTTATGTTTAAATATTATTATATCAGTATTGTGTTGCTTTTATCATCACTGATCATTACAGTGTTATTAATTAATGTTTATTAAGGTAGGTATGGGCAATTTTTGCAACATTACACATATCAATTTGCATTTGTTTACTCGGGAAGTATTTTATTCTGTTCATCAGTTTGGCTCAGGTTTTCAAAAAATTAACTTTTTAACATTTCATAAATCACTTTCTTTGATTTCTGCAGGTTCCTATTGACATCAAGTTCCTTCCATTAGCCCCCCCCTTCCTTCAACCCCGGTTCCCCACATATACCCCAAGATCATTGGGTAGAGGAAAGATATAAAAAATCTGATTTTGGGACTTGGTCTCAGGAGGGAGCATTGCTCTCGGTAACAATTACCAAATTCAGTAATTGTTTTCAAAGTAACTGCACCCTGTAAAACCTGAATCCTTATTACTCCAGCCAATAAACTTTAGTTCCCTCCTAGGAATTGGCCTATGAACTGAAAATCTTTTCTGTTTTGTCTACCCAGCCAAACACTGTTGCTCCACAGTCTGCTACCCTCTTTGTGCTCAACCTGGTCATGAGAAATTGCTCTGCTCAGTCACACATGTGTGCCAATTATGGTGGCTCCCAAATTGTACAAGCTCAAATCTGAGGTAGCAGTTCTCAAATTCCAAATAAGCCTCACTCAACGTGAGACCAGACAGGAAGCATGCTGACAAGGTTTTTCTCTCTCTATCTATTCCAAAACTGTCCTTCGCTTCCCCCCCCCCCCCCCCCATTTTCTCGATGTCTCAGCATCTCCCCCCAAAATTTCTTCCCTCTACCCCAAACCATCCTGAGTACTTTGATATGTTTTTATTGGTAGTATCAGATATATTGTCATATAAAGGTAACTACTGGTTTATATATTTAATTAACTAAGGGAACAGGTTTAAAAAAATATGTATATTATATTTGGTTAAAGTATAAATTATCAGGTACAATATTTATATAAAATTATATATTCATGTTCTGTATGATTTTCTTAACTGCAGAAAAACAAAAATTGGACTTGAATAGTTTACTGATAACAAGCATTTCAATATCTTGCCGTGGCTGAAGTTACTCATAATGTTTACAATGCAGTATCAAGTACTATACTGGTGTTGCAATTCATTACTGTGTGATGTTATCTAGTTTGTGTATTACTATGCCCTTGTGAAAATGATTATCAATGCCTGTGCTCCTCCTTGTTTTTGTATTTTGTGTATTCTTTTAATATTATTATACATATTTTAAAATTGATCAGTTATTTATTTGTTTTGTTTATGTTTAGCTTTAATTGCAGGCTATTTTTAAAACAATATAGACATTAGTGACCATGATATCAGAGCGCATTAACTGCTCCAAGTATCAAAAGAATAAAGATTAAATACCAAACAGTTTGAACAGAAGATGGAATTGAAGACAGTTGTAATTTAATTTTTTTCTGAATTCAAAGGTATGTGGGTTTCAGATTGTAAATTGTATGTCTAAAAAAACAAATTATTTTGAAATTCATTCCAAAGAGAAAAGTTGCAATATTGCTTAGCCCCCAACCTCCTGTCAGTTAGATGAGGTTTATTGCTATTATGTATTGCATATCAACCACAGGGTCCAGAAAGTATATGGTTAGAATATTGTTTTTTTTTTATTTATTATTTTGTTTTAAATTCATTATATTTTCAATTTGTTTTATCCTGCAACTTCCCTGATAAATTTCAGGCCTTCCCCTACTATTAGGTTATCAAACCAATTGTTGGCTCTTAACTGTTTTTGCACCTGTCTTACTGCATACATATATTTCTCAAAGAATATTACGTTTTTATCAGAAAAGTAGGTGTGATTTAAATATTATATGGAAAAGGGTAAGTAATATCTCTGGTATTACACATTTTTGTACCTGTTTATTTTTGCAGAGTGAAAAAGGCCTTTATAGGGGTAAGGCTTGAAGCCTTTTAAATTGACAAGATTGTACAGCTTTCACATCTGGATTTACAAGATGTATTTGTACAACCTGACTCTACAACGTGCATCAGGCATCACCCATGCCGTGCATGGTAATTTTTCTGGGACACGCACACAGGAACTAGTGGTGTCTCGAGGAAGATCATTGGAACTTTTAAGACCTGATCCAAATACTGGGAAGGTGAGAATTTTTCATTTATTATTTTGTCTGTTTAAAATGTAGAAAATTATTGTTTGATGCTTATATGGCATTATTTCTAAATATTGTGTATTCTATATTCCTGTCATAAATAAAGCTTTGAAATTGGTCAAAGAAATGTATTTCTTATAAAGTCTCTGGATTTTTGACAGGTGCACACCATTTTGACAACAGACATATTTGGCGTTATTCGTTCATTGATGGCATTCAGATTGACTGGTGGAAATAAAGGTATGTTTATCAATGAGTTTATTTACATGTAAGATCTAAGCGATACAGTTCTGTCTAAAGGTCTCATTTCATCATTTCTGAATTTTGTAGAGAGGAAAGAAGCATTCAAAGTTGGGTGTTTTATCAAAAATGCTATTTTGGAAATATTTATCCTTCAAGTAACAGCTTCATCAGTCTAAGTTCTGGAATACCATGCTGTTAATTTGAATTGTCATATTCTTCCCTTTTATCTTAGCTAAGATTAACCCATATCCGACAGGCATGGCATATACGTACATGCCATTCCCACCGTTAGTTTACTTTATTAATTGTTTTTACACATAGATGGCTACACATGTACTAAGTCACCAATTAGCCAATTACAAGTACTGCCTGTCTCACCTGTTTGCCCTTTTCCTTGATTTTCAACAGTACTTTATATTATATTGGTGTTACTAATGTCAATAACATTAAAGTAATTATAATGTTTATAATAAAAGTAACAACATCGATATTCATACCATTGTTTGAAAAAAATGTTTTTTCCGCCAATTCAAGGAAATGTGAAATCATGTAAGCTCACAAGGTCTATTAATTGACTCCTTTGAGGCTGAGAACTAGCAGAGCCATCTATGTGCAGAGACATTAAAAAAAAAAACTTATCATTTTCAGATTATGTTGTGGTGGGATCTGACTCTGGCAGAATCACCATTCTAGAATATAGTCAGGCTAAAAACCAGTTTGAGCGCATCCACATGGAGACATTTGGTAAAAGTGGTTGCCGACGCATTGTACCTGGCCAGTATCTTGCCATTGATCCAAAGGGCAGGGCAGTAATGATTGGTAAGTTGGCTAGTGTATGTATAAGTAAGAATTTTGATAGATAATTAGTTTTCTTTGTGTGTCTGATGTGGAATTTCATTATGTGAATCTGCACCAGATTACTTTTATCCAGGCGTGCAGATTTGATAGGGAGGTTAATGTAGTGCTCCAATATTATTAACTAATGGTTTTGCCATTACGTCTTGTTTGTTGATGTTTCAGGTGCTGTTGAAAAGCAGAAATTGGTGTACATTCTCAACCGTGATGCAGCAGCAAGGCTGACAATTTCCTCTCCATTGGAAGCACACAAAAGCAACACACTTGTATATCACATGGTGGGAGTGGATGTTGGTTTTGAAAATCCACTCTTTGCCTGTCTGGAGATTGATTATGAGGTTAGTCTGACATATCCCCAGTCAGAATGACAACTACAGTTTGCAAATTCCAGCAGTGGTTGCAGATATCATGCAAATGTGCAATTGTGACCACAGCTTTTCACATTTGCAACCTACCATCCGAAATTGATTTTATATTATTACCAAAGTATTTGGTATATATTATTTAAATTAACATTATTATTTTAAAAATGATATATAAAAGTCATATTGTAAGTAAACCTCTTATAACTGCTTATTAACAAATTATAGATAAGGTATTTATTTACAGTTGTATTGTAAATAAACCTGCTTATAACTCATAACTGCATTCTAACAAATTATAGAAAAGGTATATTACATAGGTTGGCAGTTCTCTTTCTGAGCAGTTGTGGTGGTATTGGAAAGGTGACTAGGGATATGACATTATTATGGCTCATTGTAATTTGCGATAGTCGCATTGATACGAAGACCATGGCAATGACAAATGACGAGGGATAAAGCCATACAAGTGTCAATAGCAGTTATCTATGATTTTTGCTTTCTATAATAAGAAGTGGTTTATTGTTCTAAAGGAATATATAATAGAATATATGATTTTAACAGGAAGCAGACACTGACCCTACAGGAGAGGCCGTACACAGAACTCAGCAAACTCTAACATTTTATGAACTGGATCTAGGACTCAACCATGTTGTTAGGAAGTACCATGAGCCCCTTGAAGAACATGCAAACTTCCTCATATCAGTACCAGGTATATAGCTGTAATGAACCACTGAAATTTCTGCAGTATTTTTGTGATTTTTAACCCAATGGCGTCGGGTATAGAAAATTTAAAAAAAATCTACGCTCTGGCGAATGGCGGCAACGCAACGCGCGTGAATTCGGTACATCAAGCCGAATCATTGCCTCGGGGCGTTTTGGCGCGGCACTGCTGCGGACAGCCGCACGCCTCATTTCGGGCATATTGTTATGACGGCGATAGCTGTGACCCATCGCCATTGGGTTAAAGTTCTCTCTTTTGGTAATAATGTACCTTTTAGTGTCTTAAGTCTTCATTGTTTAATTGAAAAATTGTTCTTGGTTTAATTTTTTTCAGGTGGTAATGATGGACCTTCTGGTGTCTTAGTTTGTTCAGAAAACTACTTAACCTACAAGAATCTGGGAGATCAACCTGACATCAGATGTCCTATTCCCAGGAGAAGAGTGAGTTTCATTTACTTTTTTCTTTTATATAAATATACTAAGGTGAGAGTTAAGGACAGCCCAGGTTTTATTGTAAGTAATTGATTCAGATTTTCATTTCAAGACTTAATTACGTGAGATTATTTGCAATCTAAAATGTAATGTTTGATGGATATTTCCAGAATGATCTTGATGATCCAGAGCGAGGAATGATCTTCATTTGCGCAGCCACTCATAAGACTCGCTCGATGTTCTTCTTCTTGGCTCAGACAGAGCAAGGAGACATCTTCAAGGTGGGTGTTTGTGAAATTTATACCAGGCATAAAATATGAATGAATAATGAATGAAGGATATTTTATTTTAGCACTACATTTTCATGTAACCAAACCATATTCTTGATTGTATGTGAATTTTTGTTTTCTCAGATAACATTGGAAACAGATGAAGATGTTGTGACAGAGATCAAGTTGAAGTACTTTGACACAGTACCACCTGCAACGGCAATGTGCGTCCTCAAGACTGGGTTTCTCTTTGTTGCCTCAGAATTTGGAAATCATTATCTGTACCAGGTCAGTATTTACATCTGTTATATAATTGTCATAACGAATATCAATAAACACTAGTATAGTGTTCTGTAACCTTTTGGCAAAATTGCTGCACTAAAGCATTTAAGCTCTGTATCAGTTAAAGTGCCTGTAATTCTTGTCCTCAATCTTTCTATCCATTCTTCTGACTCACAATGTTGACTATTCACAGATTGCTCATTTGGGTGATGATGATGATGAACCAGAGTTCAGTTCAGCTATGCCACTTGAAGAAGGAGATACATTCTTCTATGCACCACGACAGTTGCAAAATCTTGTGCTCGTTGATGAACTTGACTCACTTTCTCCTATTATGGCTTGTCAGATTGCTGATTTAGGTGAGATTTGATAAAGGTTAAACTGATTGGTTATTGTTCCAATAAAAAAACAGTAATGTATAAAATAACTAAATAAGTAGATAATTAAATAAAAGAAATTAGTATTACTTGGTTTTGCTATTTATCCACAGCAAATGAAGATACGCCACAGCTGTATACTGTGTGTGGCAGGGGCCCAAGGTCATCTCTTCGTGTACTTCGTCATGGTCTGGAAGTGAGTGAAATGGCTGTGTCAGAGTTGCCTGGTAACCCCACAGCTGTATGGACTGTCAGGAAGCGAACTGAAGGTAAGTAACAAAGAGTACAGGATGTTTACTCTCATCTCTTTTTGCAGAATGAATCGGTGAAGATGCAACAAGTAGTAAAAACATAACTGAAGGATTGACAATTCACCATTGTGGTACTAGTTATGCAGAAGGAATTGGTAGGGACTTTGCTAGGCAAAACCATTCATAGTGTAATGGCAATTCACCACCTTTGTATGTAACAATGTATATTTATAGAATGGTGTATATGAAGTGTCACATATGCATGTTGTTTAGTAATAATTAATATGAAGACAGTGTGACCTGAATTTTATATGGAACAGAAAAACGATTTTTTGTATTTGCTTTATTGAAGGAAGGCTTAAGGAGAGGATGTGAAATGTAGTGAGTAGAATTGAGTAGAAGGAGAGGGTAGAATTGTGAAAACAAGGTCAAGTTTGTCAATAAAATGAAACAGCTATATGAATCCATACTGCACTTTCTAAATTGATATTCTTAGAAAATTGAATGTTTAATATTTTTTCCATTTGTAAATTTAAGGAACGCTTATTTTACAATGAAGTGAACTGTTATGTAAGGATTGACACCGAATTGCATGCTTAGGCAGAAAGATGAGATGCATATTTTGTTTATTGTTTTCATTAGGTATAGCATACAGATGGGGGTGCAACATCTAGTTGAAGGTTTATTTAACAGAAAGAGCAGTCTTGGATAGTTCTAATGAAAAGGTTGTTTGATGCTTATCAAACAGCCTTGTTTCTCTTTTCAGGCTGAAGGAGAGATGGCAGTCTGAACAGGTAATACAGATGAAGGGAAGATCAGACGTTGATTACTGGTACTATGGTAGTACAGTTAAAAATCAAAGTAAACCTGACTGAGTAGTTGCTTTCTGTACAGTAAATTCTTGATTTATAATATGAAAATGCAAGAAACAGCACAAGAATGTACTATCCAATACTATTCTAACAAAGGGGGGGGATTTGTATTCACTAATGAAAGTCTGACTGTACTGACAGCTTCGCATATGTTTCTATGTTGCCCATATGTGGTACAGTATCATATCCAAAGCAAAAGCAAAATGAAGTGGGTGAAGGGAAAGGGTTGTAGGGGAGGGTTAAAAACCACTATGGTTAGTTGTAGTTGTTGTTAGTATCATTAGTATCATTATTGTCAACATTTTCATCATTATTATTATTATTGATTATTGATTATTGATTGTTGATTGTTATTAAAGAAAGAGATAAGTGATTAGTTTTGTATTACAGTGTTCATTACATTCTTTTCTTTTCTTTTCTTTGCATTTTCCTTCCCTTTTCTTTTTCATTTTCCTTCCCATTTTTTTGTTTTTCCTTTTCCTTTTCCTTCCCTTTCTTTTCTTTTTTATTTTCCTTTTCCTTTTCCTTTTCCTTCCCTTCCCTTTTTTCTTTTCCTTTCCCTTCCCTTCCCTTCCCTTCCCTTCCCTTCCCTTCCCTTCCCTTTCTTTTCTTTTCCTTCCCTTCCTTTCCCTTCCCTTCCTTTCCCTTTCCCTTACCTTCTATTCCTTTTTTTTTTCTCTCCTTTCTTTCCTTTCCTTCCCTTCTCTTCTCCTCCCTGCCTTTCTTTTCCTTTCCTTTCCTTTCCTTTCCTTTCCTTTCCTTTCCTTTCCCTTTCATTCCCTTCCTTTCCCTTTCCCTTACCTTCTATTCCTTTTTTTTCCTCTCCTATCTGACTAATTTTTTTATTATTCTGTTTTCTAAGGAAAGCTTAAATTAACAGCTTTTTATTTTACTAAATGTGTTTTGTTTATTTGCTGTAATTTAACTTTTCATTTCTTTATTGTTGTAAATGGCCTAGAGCAACAACGTGAATTCTTTCTTTGAATAAGTAGATTTTTGCACCAAATTCCACAATATTATATTGTATCTTATATCTCAGGAAAAATTAATGATACATAATATTTTCTTATAACTTTGACACTACTTTTATTATATTTGTATATGATATATGTATATAGAAAACATATCCTCATTGAGAATAACAAGAAGCATAGGGGTGGATGAGTTGCCAATTACTGATTTTGAACAAAACGTGTCAGAAACCACCTGGTATCATTTTTTGCATAAGGGACTTCTGGATTTTTCACTACCATAAGAAAACTATGGAGTGTCTGTGGATGTTACTATGGTAGAATTCCAAATGTAGATATCTTCATTACAAGTCAAATGTCATTCAAGCTTGGAAGCCACTGTAGGGCAGAATGGTATTTTACTTATTCTTTTTAGTATATAATATATATTGGACAGTTTGTTATATCAGTTTTCCCTGTATATGTTATACAGTTACTACTGATAAATAATAATGTTAACCAAATAACCAAATGGGTTTGTTGATGTGTCCTTTACTATTTAGTATTTGATGAAAGCCTTTGAGTTCTTAGTATGTATATTAGTACAATTTACAGTATTACTGAACCTCATTGAATTAATTACTCAAATCCAGGGAAGATATATACACTGGCAGTGCTACAAGATAAGTCTATTGTGATTCATCAAGTACAGTTGCTACATCAGTTATTTAGACCAAATCCAGACCTCCATTAAGAAACCTGCAATTAGTGACTTACTCATCTCTGGCTACTTTGACTTTAATTAGCAGGTTGTTCTCCAGCAGACAGTTATTATGAGGATTGGTCTTATTTTTTGTGTCTTGACTGAAAAATTGTGCTTGAGCATGCAAACCCTCTCACTCCTATAGTTACAATTTTTTTTTTTTTTTTTTTCCTCTCTCAGTATGTGGTTTAGGAAGCAACGCAAATAATTTGGTAAAGTTTTGAAGGGCAGCAAAGGGTGGGCTTGGAATATCACAGGAGTTAAATTGGAAAGCTTCATTCACTGTGTTGTAGGCTGACGTGGCAGTTTTATGAATTAACTAGTTACTGATCCTACTTCTGCTGTATCAAATGCAAGCTGATAGCAGTGGGCTTCAAAACCAGTTGCAGAAACCCTGTGGGGAAAAATCTAGGAGACAATTATCCTGCCTTAATGTACACAGTACACTAAGGCAGTACACTAAATTTAGGTAAACTACTGCATTGGTGATGGTTGACAATTCTAACAGTTTTATCAGAATAAATAGAAATCACAGTTTATATGGTTTGCACATTCATTTTCCGACTAAATGAACTCATTCTTATAGGTTTGGTTTTGAAATGCTTACCAGTTACCAGGTAGTTGTTGATCTTAGGTTTTGTTGATTTCTTTATTTTTTTATTTTATTATTATTATTATTATTATTATACATTTTTTTTTTTTTTTTTTTTTTTTTTTTTTTTTTTTTTACAGAAATGTATTGTATATACATTTTAGGAAGGAAAATTACTTTTTCTATCCATTATGATTTTTTTGTAATGTTTATACATTTGCATGATTATCTTTTCAGATCTTTATGATTCATACATCATTGTATCTTTCGTAAATGCCACTCTTGTGCTGAGCATTGGTGAGACTGTAGAGGAAGTGACAGATTCAGGTTTCCTTGGTACAACTCCTACATTGGCTTGTTCCCAGCTTGGAGATGATGCACTTGTACAGGTAACGTTTATTTATGCTTGTAGTTTAGAGAACAAAAGAATTTTCTTTCTGTATACAATAAAAAGAATTGTAGGCAAACAAAAATAAAATCAAGTAAATAATTTCTTACTCATCCATACACAGATTTATCCAGATGGCATCCGTCACATCAGAGCTGACCGTCGTGTGAATGAGTGGAAAGCCCCTGGAAAGAAGACTATTGTGCGATGTGCTGTCAACCAGAGACAAGTAGTGATTGCTCTCACTGGGGGAGAAATTGTTTACTTTGAAATGGATCCAGTAAGTTTGCTGTCAAAACATAAGTAGTTGAAAATAATCCCATTGTAAGTTCTAAAGAAAAAAAATTAAATTCATAACACTTATGTAAATTCTTTTTGAATATTCATCTGATTCTTATTTATTTTCAACTTGCTTAATTCATGCACCTTTTTTTCTATTTATAAGGGAAATGCCAATTCTTGTCGACAATTTTATTTATAAATAAGTCTTTCATCACAACTATTGATATTTTAATTATTTATATAAAAGTACATATAATGCACACTACACAATACATAAGGAAAAGTTAGAAGACCATTTAACTTCAATTCAGCTAGTTTTGA
>NC_061850.1:16759745-16762245 GCF_019202785.1 Penaeus chinensis | reverse complement strand
GCGTTCGCTTCTATCCGTGGCTGTTCATTTGCGTTGTATAGATCCCTGTAAAAGTTTTCCACAACTCTTATGATTTCATTTTTATTATATGTTACATCTCCGTCTGGTTTCTTTATTGCATATATTTGTTTTTGATGTCCGATGGCGACTTCCATGTCCACTTCCGCTCTAGTCTTTTTTCGAAGAATGTATTCATGATATTGAGTGATCGAGCCTCCGCAAAATCGACTAGCATTTGTCCCCTCTCATTCCAAGTGCCTACTCCGTGATTCCCCACTACGGTTTCTCCTTCTGTCTTTTTACCTATTTTGCTCTTTCGTTGGCTAAATGAACATCTTCATAGAAGCTTTCTATTTTGTCATCACTGTGGCTGCAGGTTGGAGCTTAGACTTGAACAATCTTTAAGTTGTACCTATTATTTAGTTTTATTGTAACTGAAGCTACTCTTTCGTTTATACTATGGAATTCAACTATATTCTTTTCTAAACGTTTGTGAACTAAGAAACCTACCCCAAATTCTTGCTTGTTACCCTGAGGTTTGCCTCTCCAATAGAGCACGTGTCCATCATTTAGTATCTTCTGTTCTCCACCTAGTCTTCTAATCTCACAGAGTCCTACAACATCCCATTTAATGAAGGAGAGTTCCTCAAGTAATGCTAGTAAGTCAGATTCCGTTCTCATTGTCCTTATATTATATGTGCAAAGGTTCATCAACGTGGGGCGGCCTGTTCTTGGTCGGGGATTCTTAGCACCCTCTGCTCCGGAGCTATCCTGATCGCCACCGTAACCAGGGGCTCCTTCGCTTCCAGGGAATGAGGGCCGTTGCTCTGTCTGTGTAGTCATGGTTTTTGATTGTGAGGTAAACAGCCGAGTTACCTACCACCTACTGGCCTAGGTGTATCATAGTGGGAGGGGGAGTATTTTGGCCGGGATGCCACTAATAAGCCCCTCCAGCAAGGTTGACCCTGTCTAGTGTGGACTTATGAGCAGCAACACCCGGGCCTGCTCACTACACCAGGGTATACTCCCATGAGTATGGGCTTGAGTATCAGAAGTGCGTATATGTGTGATTGTATTTTTATACACTGATTTTATTTATGCGTATGTGCGCTTAGTGCAGATATAGTTGTTCACCCGCAAATGTCCTAATTACTACGCATATGGTCTTTTTCGTGCACATGAAAGCATACGCCTTTACAATGCTCCTATGCATATGTTATGCATACGTACGTATACATTATGCACAACTACACCCATGCGCATGCATACACATATATAAGCATACGTGTGCTTCATGTGCACATACATATGTATGTACTCACCCACACTTATGTGCATGCATTCATGCGCACATACCTTGTATACATACTTGTGACTATGAATACCCTTATAATTATACATATACATTCATGCACAAAAACATACATACATATATATACACATACATATGCATATGTACACATATACATTTATGTACATATTCATGCATATGCACACCTACACATACATATACACACATATATACACATACACATACATATATCCACATACATACACATACATATATTCACATACATACACATACATACTCGTATACATATATACACACATACATACTCGTATGCATACATACACACGTATATACATACATCCATATATACATACGTCCATATATACATACACACATAACTACTTATACATATACATACTTACATATACCCACATACGTACACAAACACTTATACTTATACACATATATATGCACCTCCACAGAAACATATATGTACATACATATGCATTAATATATAAATACTCATATAAATATATATACGCATATACGCACATATCTACATATCTACGTTTACATTGCTTCTCTTTCATACACACACACAAGGATATGTACAAACAATCTGGCATACATCAGCGCATTGCCGTGTATACGCACTCATACTCGTTCACAAACGTTTGAACAGCGTCTGCATGAGCGCACATACGCACTCCATTATAATGAGCCCATGCATTATAATGTGCATAAATTGCCTAGGCTTGCAGCATAGGGCTGGGGGAAGGCGGATGATATGGGAGAGGAGGATTTAGGGCGGTGTTGGAATGGGTGAGGATGGGGTTTGGGGTTAGAGGGAGTTATAAAGGTGATTTTGTATCTAGCAGTTTTTCGGAGAGGTGTCGTGTTCCTTTGCGGTTGTTAAGCCTACCGGCCTGCGCCCTCGGCCGACCGCGGCCACGGGTCGCGGGGTCAGCGTCTGGCACTCGGTTGAGGTGTCATCGTTTGAATTACGCTTTCTTAATACCTAACTTATCTGGTGGGACTTCTGTCAGATGGCTGATTATATTTGTCGCTTTAAGGTAATCATGTTTAGACCTACCTGATTATGTGATGTACTGTACTTACATACTGGCGGTTTGGCTCTTCCATAGGGAATCTATTTGAGGGGAAACTGAACTGGAATAACCGTGCGATTTGGCAGTTGCTCTTCGTCCT
>NC_061850.1:16731823-16752145 GCF_019202785.1 Penaeus chinensis | reverse complement strand
TAGTTTCAGGTCAGTTCTTTTTAAAATGTTGCTGCTCCCTTCCGCAAGTAGTAGCAACATCTAATTGTTTTAATTGTTGTTATTGATTTCATTTTCTTTCAGCTTCTCTTGAACAGAGCCTCCTATACATACCTTTTTTTTTCTTCTTCTTGATATTGTTTTAATGGTATGTGAATTACTTAATAATGAAACTGATAGTTGCAATAAATTGTAAAGTGTAATGCTTGGAAATCCCAGCAACTGATTTGTTATCTGCAGTCAGTTAAGGAATCCAATCCCTGCTCATTTCAGTTTTGGTGTAGTCAGTGAGGTGAGCATTAGGGAGGCCGGGAATATTCATAGAAGTGTTTCCTACTTGGTTTGAATTTCTAGTTAAACCTACATATCAACATAATATATATAATATATATATAGACATAAAGAATCATCAAGCTTTTATTTTATTTTCTCAACTAACTCAGCATTGCTTTGTGACATCATTCCTTATTGCAATGTATTGAAGTACTGGAAAACTATGAAATGTTACAATTTGTTTTTCTCCTACAGAAAGCCACATTAATTCCTGGAGGCAGCGAGTCTCTTGTATACACTACCCTGAGTGGCACTGTTGGAGTTCTGGTACCATTTACATCAAGAGAAGACCATGAGCTTTTCCAAAACTTGGAGATGCACATGCGGTCAGAGCATCCACCACTCTGTGGAAGAGACCACCTCTCCTTCAGGTCTTACTTTTTCCCTGTAAAGGTAAGAAATGAATAATTCTTTCTGGAAATTAACTGAAATTGTTAGATAAAAAAGGAAATATTACATTTTTTATGTAATAACTTTTTTCTGTCGCATTGGCAGTTTTATTGTTGATTTATCAAAGAGAAAATTCACATGATTTTATCTTTCAACAGAATGTTATTGATGGAGATTTGTGTGAGCAGTTTAACATGGTAGATCCAGGAAAACAGCGCAGTATTTCTGAAGACTTGGATAAGACTCCTAATGAACTTTCAAAGAGATTAGAAGACATTAGAACTCGCTATGCCTTCTAAGCAGTATGTTTGTGCTGATTAATTTTTCACAGGAATGAGAATTTTTTAATGAAATATCCCTATGATGACTGCTTGTATCCATGTTGTACCAACCCACATGCTGTGTACTGCATGCAGTCAGCTACTCAAGTAAATAAATAAAATATGGAAAGCATACATTTTCCCCATTGTCTACAATTTTGCATAAATGATTGATCTATAAAAGAGGCTAGAAATATCAGTGATAATTATCATTATGAAATGGTTATTTTAGTTATTTTTCTTTGGATGTGTATACCTGTTAGAGTGAACTTACAAGCCATTGATTTATCATATTACTTTTTTGCATTTAGATAAAATAATAGTCAGATTTTTTACATCCTTCAATTGCAACTTTTCTTAACCTAATGGCGACGGGTCACGGCTATCGACGTCATAACAATACGCACGATGTGAGGCGTGCGGCTGTCCGTAGCGGCGCCACGCCAAAACGCCCCGAGGCAATGATTCGGCTTGATGTACCGAATTTCACGCGCTCAGAGTCGGCGCGCTGCCGCCGTTCGCCAGAGCGTAGTTTTTTTTAATTTTCGATACCTGGGGCCATTGGGTTAAATTTCTTAAAAGTTAAAATCACTAGAGAAATGATACTATAAGTACAATAAGGGTAAACTTGAGAAATATACATACTTATTTGTGGTTATTCATAAGCCAAAGGCCCTTTTATGGGTAACTATGACCTTCAGCTTCCAGATTGGATAGCTAGAGACAAGATGTATTGGATTTTAAAACATCCATTAGCTGTCCAGCTCCTTGAATGCTGCAAAATGAATAGTGTGTATACGTACATATGTATGTAGCTATGGTTGTGCCCAATAGGTGTGGCCAGGGGAAAATATGCAGCCATTCACGTGATGCTACTTTTTTTAATATGCACCTAATCACTCAGTGTGCAAGATTTTTTTTTATAAAGTGAAGGAGGCACATAATATTCTGATTGGAATTACCCAATAGGTTTCTAGTTGTAATAAATGTGCTGACATACAAGATTTAAAATATGTGTTTTTTTTGTTGTTTTTTATTAACCTTTTGTCTCAACCTAATCTACCATCAAACTACATGCACACCTCCATATAGTTGCTGAGGCATTGTAGACAATTTGGCCCCTCCCTGTCCCATGGCTATTGTTGTTGTGGGGGCAGGGGGCCAGCCCTTGACTCAACTAATTTTGCATGGTCTTCCCTTGTTAATTGTTTAACTTCCCCACTTATTTCATTCCTTGGCTAGTAATGAAGATTTTGTACCCTTATCAGGGGCATTGAGGTTTGCCCCTATATCAACTAGCCTTTCAGATTCTAACTCCTCTGGTTTACCGACCCCTGACTCTCCCTTGATCACGCTCTAACCCCCTCCTCAACTTGTGCTGTCAACTTAACCCAACTTGAGTCATCTACCCAGGTTATAACTCAACCTTTAAGAGACACCCCTTCCTCATTCCTTATATCCTCCAACCCACCTCGTGCACAATTGTCATTTTCTACCTCCTTCTCCCTTATTACAACTCTTAATCCAATTGCCCTCACCCCCACAGTTCTGTCTCCACACCACTCCCTCCTTCTCCTGACCTCGCCTCTCTACAATTCTCACTTCTACAAATCTTTTGAGTACTCTGTTTAGCCCAGCTAAGTGGGATGGAATTTTGATGATTCCCCCAACAGCTCCTTATTCTGATAATACCCTCCTCTTATAACAATGTCTCCAAAAACAAGTAGCCCCAATAATTCAAAGTTTCCTTCCGCACTTGCCCCATTTGTTCACATCTTGTCAGATACATCTGAGTCTCAAGCCCATGCACTATCTACCCTGGCAAACCTATTCCTCCCAAACCCCATTCTGCCCTTAATACATGTACTAGAATTGTTGCCATCCCCCTGGCTGAATGTCCAGTATACAACAAAGAATGATCAGACTGTGAAGGAGACCTACTTGCTTGCCTTGCTAACTATGATGCAGTATCAGTACAGTGCTACACTATTCTCGCTGGAAGTCCTACACCAATATTGATTGACATCACCTCTGGAAATAACTTGGATTAAATTGTCTTTGCTGCTCCTCTCTCTTTTTTTTTTTTTTTTTTTTTTTTTTTTTTTTTTTTTTTTTTTTTTTTTTTTTTTTTTTTTTTTTTTTTTTTTTTTTTTTTTTTTTTTGTCTGCGGTAATATGTACGCAAAGCCGACCCAGGCATTCTGTAGATCTTTCAATCTTTCCCCCCCGAATCCTTTGCCCGTTGTTGTCGTGGGGGGGCTTAGGAGACGGAGACTGAGACCCAATGATGGGGAACTCCTCAACCTTGGGACTCAGCCATCGACTCAACTAATTTTGCATGGTCTTTTTTCCCACTTATACTTTTCGTTTCAGTTTCTTCACCAATCCCTTCTACTATCCACCTCCTAAGGTGTGAGAGCCATGCTGAAAGGATGAAAGACTGACTTTGTGTCAGTCCTGAACGGCCTGAGGGAACCATGGGCACGGTATTCCCCTGCCATACCTGACCCTTACCCCTCAAGGGGACCCTGAGGGGTGGACTGTTTTTTTTCCCCAATATACTCCAGGCTTATCATGGCCAATAATGAAGATGTAACCCCACTTTTAGGGGCAATGAGGCTTGCCCCTTTATCAAATAGCCCCAATCCCGGCTCCCCTTTGACCACGGCTCCGAACACTGCAACAACTCCCCCATCATCAATGCATACTAGTACAGTATCAACCATAATCAGCAACCAACCCCCAGGAGACATTTCTACTCTCCCAACATGCTCAACTTCAACACCTTTACTCCCACAACCTTCTTCATCAACCATCCCATCTCCCCTTATTACTACCTTACAACCTTATTGCCCACCTCCCTGTAACACTACCCCCGCAACACTACTCCCTCCTCCACACGTCCCCGCACTTCAACTACCCCCACCTCTACAAGAATCCTAAATATTCTATTTAACCCAGCTAATGGGACTGATTTTTCATGATCCCTCCCACAGCTCCCTACTCTCAAAACACCCTCCTCTTCCAACAATGCCTCCAAAAACAAGTAGGCAAATTCTCTTTCCGTAGCCGACGCTACCACTCCCGTCTCGTCACAGTAACATCTGAAAACCAAGCTATAGCATTAACTAACTGATCTATGTGGTAATCCCATCCCTACAGAACCTCATCCAACCCTCAATACTTGCACTGGAACTGTCTCTATCTCCCCAACAGATTGCCCAATCCATGACAAAGAATGGTCAGATTGTGGAGAGGACTTATTCGCTTGTCTCACAGACTATGATGCAACATATGTACAATGCTACTCCATTCCTCCCAGAGGAAATCGTAAGAAATCCATTAACATTGCCAAAATTACTTTCTGTAGACATGACCTTCCCTTTAATGTTTACATAGGTGGGGAATCCCTACCTGTCCGACCATACCAACCTCCTCCTCGTCAGTGCCAAAATTGTTGGCATTTTGGACATCCTGCCAAACATTGCCGTTCCACAGCTAGATGCCCGCTATGTGCCCAACCTGGCCATACTCGATCAAATTGCTCTGCACAATCACGCACATGTGCAAACTGTGGCGGCCCCCATAATGTATTTTATAGAGGCTGCCCCATCTACAAATTTGAGTCTGAGGTAGCAACTCTCAGATTCAGACTTGGACTCACTCTACGTGAAGCCAGATTCCATACCTCCCAAGCTCCTACACCCTCTCCTAAACCCAACCCCCCTCCATCTAACTTCCCCTCTTCTACCTCCTACCTTCCCCAGTCAAACTATTTTGCCATCCTTAACCCAGACACTCCAATCTCTACCCAATCAAATTATTTTGCTATCCTAAATCCAGACACCCCAATCTCTACTACAGCCCCAACACCTTCCCCTCTCCCTCCTCGCACTACCCGCAGCAGACAGAATAAACGTTCCACCCCCTCTTCCCCTACCTCACAATCACCTCCACCTTCCTTTGCCCCTATTTATCAGACACCAGACTTATCTTCCCCCCCTCACAAGAAAACCTTTATCTCACAAAACTCCCCAACCAACTCCACTACAGAAACTCTTGAAGATATCCAGAACTACATAATAGAATCCCAAACTGATACTCATCCACCTTCAAATTCTACAATTCCCGCTCCCTCCACACTCAGTGACTGCAGATATCCATCCTCCTCCTACTCATATTCTCCCTACACCCAATCCTCCTACCCCATCCCAACAAAACCCATCCTACCCCGACTCCACCCCTACCTGTATTAACCCTCCCACCATCCCCTCTATCCCTTCCACTCCCTCCTGGATACACACGTGAATCCCTCATGTCACAAATACCCTCTTCCCCAGACCCTCTACCTCCCGACACCCCTCCTGATACAACACCACCTCCCCAACCTCATTCTTTATCCCACCCTCTAGCACCTTCCCCTTCAAATTCTCCAACAAGCACTGCAATCTTTGCCACTAAATCAACGAAAGTATAACAATCCTTCATTGGAACATTTGCGGTTTCCGCTCTCACAGACCTGACCTCCGACATATCCTCTCCTCTTATAACCCATCCATTATATGCCTCCAAGAAATCTTTCTTACACATTCTCCAATACCAATCCCCATTTACCATTTTGTTTCTTCCCCACACTCCCTTTATGTCTCGTCTATACTTATCAACCAGAAAACACCTTATGTCATACCTCCCTTTCAAACCACTGTCCCTTGTACAGTTATTCGTATCTTTCTTCGCCGCTGGATCACAGTGATTTCAGTCTACTTCTCCCCTGCCCACCCCATTAACTTTGTTGCTTTTGAAAACCTAATTTCCCAACTTCAATCACCTTTCCTCATAGTAGGTGATTTTAACTGCCGCCACACTCTTTGGGGTGATTCTATCACCAACACCCGTGGCCGAGCTCTAGAGCGCTTCCTCTCCACAGCTGATCTTATTATTCTAAATACAGATCGCCCCACACACTTTGATACACGCACACAGTCTTTTTCATGCATTGACCTCTCTCTATGCTCCCCTTCTCTTCATTTAGATTTCCACTGGTCAGTTCTAGACCACTTTCCCTATAGCGACCACTTTCCAGTTCTCCTTTCTCCAACTTCATATGTACCACTTCCCAACTCCCCACGCTGGTGCTTTGATAGAGCTGACTGGCATACTTTCACTTCACTCTCTACTATTCATACCCCTCCATCATCCCTCTCATCCGTATCAGAAATGATACAATTTTTCATAACTACAGTCCTAAGAGCTGCCCATACAGCTATCCCTCGAACCTCAAGACCTTATACCTCCAAATGTGTTCCATGGTGGAATTCTGATTGCACTAAAGCACTCCGTGTAAAACGTGCAGCCTGGAACAGTTACCGCTACAAACGAGGTACCCCTCATCAACTATTAGCTCTTATCTCCTTTAAAAGAGTATCTGCCTGTTTTCGTCGTACAATCCGAAATAGTAAAACCAATAGCTGGCGAAATTATGTTTCCTCAATTACATCCTCTACATCTATCTCAAATGTTTGGTGCCGGATTCATAAACTATCAGGCAAACATCCCCCCCATCCAGCCCCCGTCCTTCATATTCGAGATACCCTCATCTCTGATCCTCCCGAAGTCACTAATGAACTGGGTGACTATTTCAGCCAGGTCAGTAGTGGCTCTCACCTTTCTCCACACTTCTCTTTTATTAAAACCATCAGGGAACGTACTCCCATTATCTTCACCCTATCCTCTGCTGAGTCCTATAATGCTCCCTTTTCTTCCTCTGAACTCAATGCTGCCCTAAAATCGTGTCGCAACACTCATGAAGGCCCTGACGGTATTCACTACCGTATGCTCCGACAACTCCCATCTTCCTCATTATCCTTCCTATTAAAACTTACAGCCACAGATGGACATCAGGAAATTTTCCTTCTCATTGGCGAGAAGCTCTTATCCTCCCTTTCCTAAAACCCAATAAATCAAGACTATCGCCCCATCGCACTAACTAGCTGCTTATGCAAACTACTAGAGTGAATGGTTAACTTCCGCTTAATGTGGTATCTTGAATCCCACAATCTTAACTCACCTTCCCAGTTTGGTTTTCGCCGTGCCCGAATCACAGCTGACCCCCTTGCTCATTTTGAGACATATATTACATCCGCATTTGCACGCCATGAATCCGTACTAGCTATGTTTTTTGACCTAGAAAAAGCATATGATACGACATGGAGGTACCATATTCTCCAACGCACTTTCCAGGTCAAAATTGCCTCTGCCACATCATCTTTCTTTCCTCAAATTGAAGGTGTCCCACAAGGCAGTGTGCTTAGTACCACCTTATTCCTTCTTGCTGTAAATGACATTGCCTCAGTTCTACCACCAGGACCCCGGTCATCACTGTATGTTGATGATTTAACCATCTATGCCTCTGGCACATCCATACCAAATCTCTACCATTTCTTCAATCTGCAATATCATCAGTTTCCTCCTGGGCCACAAACCATGGCTTCCGCTTTTCTACCTCCAAATCTTTCTCCATTCTTTTCTCTCGCACACGTGTAGGTCCTCTACCTTCACTCTTCTTATATGACACTCCACTTCAACACCATTCCTCTGGTAAATTCCTAGGCGTCATTTTTGACTCCAAACTATCCTGGCGAGACCATATTCTTTACATCAAAGAAAAAGCTCGCCGCCGTCTCCGAATTTTACAAACCCTATCCCATTTATCCTGGGGCTCAGATAGAAAAACTCTCCTTCATCTTCATGTCACCTTAATCCTCTCCACTCTAGATTATGGATGCCATATCTACTCCTCTGCCTCAACTTCTCTCCTTGCTCACCTTGATACAATCCACCACTGTGGTCTCCGCTTAGCCCTAGGTGCCTTCCGCTCCTCTCCAGTTGAGAGCCTGTACACTGAATCAGGCATACCATCTCTCTCTCGACGCCGTGCCCTCCTCTCTCTCCGATGTTATGCTCGATTCCACCAACTTCCCCTCACTAAACTAACTATCCCACTATCCCTACTTCCTACCTTTGCTTCTTCTCCACGTTTACCTACTCCTTTCTCCACTCGCATGGATAATCTCCTCTCCCATTCCCCTTTTCCCCATCTCCGACTCCTCCCGTTCTCTGTCCATTCAGTCCCCCCATATTTGCTCCTCTGTCTACCCTGACCCACCAAAATCAAATATTCCTCCTACTGTCCTTCTCACCCATTTCCTTGACCATGTCTCCACTCATTCCTCCAGTATTCCCGTCTACACTGACGGCTCCAAAACCACCTCCGGTGCTGGTTTTGCAGTAATCTTCCCAACTCGTACTTTCAAATACCCCCTCCCACCTGAATCCAGTGTCCTTACTACAGAACTGTATGCTCTTCTTTTTGCCTTAAAACACATATACTCACTACCCTCTTCCTCTTATACAATTTTTACTGACTCCCGTAACTCATTAACCCTCATAAAGTCAATACACACGACCAACCCCCTTGTTCGTAAGATCCAGAACTGGTTGTTCTACCTATCCACATGCCATAAAACAATTAAATTTTGCTGGGTACCCAGCCATGTTGGAATCCCCGGCAATGAACAAGCAGATACTCTAGCACGCTACGCTGCTATGTCCACATCAAACCAACCACGTTTCTCACTTATCCCAGCCACGGATTATTACCCACACTTTAAGACCTTCTTGTATAATCGATGGCAATCTTTTTGGTCAAGTCTACACACTAATAAATTACATACTGTAAAAATGTCAATCTCCTCCTGGTCAGCTCCATTCCATCGGAACAGACGTTGGGAGACGGCCCTCGCCCGCTTACGCATTGGCCGCACCCGTCTAACACACTCCTATCTAATGTCACAATCCGATCCACCCCTATGTCCCTTATGTAATGTTCCTCTTTCAGTACCACATATTCTATTGTCATGCCCACGTTTTGAAGCAGCCCGTACCTCTACTTTCTCCCACCTATCCTCCCTACATAGACATCCCAACTTATCAGACATCATTACAGAATCTCACACTTTCTGCTTTGACAACCTGTTTTCCTTCCTCAAACGCATATGTATCCTTCACTTGATCTAATCCTTTACATTACCTCATCCGACCCTAACCCATTCACTCACCAATCCCTTAACCCAGCTTTAACAACTAATCACTAACCCAAACACCCTTCACTAACATTAACTAAAGTGCTACATGACCTTAGATGTCTAGCACATTTATTTTGCATTTAACCATTAACCATTTCAATCTTTCACCCCCCCCCCCCAATTCCTTGCCCATTGTTGTCGTGGGGGGAGGGGGTTAGGAGGTGGAGACTGAGACCCAATAATGGGGAACTCCCCAACCTTGGGACTCAGCCCTCGACTCAACTAATTTTGCATGGTCTTTTTTCCCCTCCTACTTTTTCGTTTCAGTCCCTTCACTGATCCCTTCTACTATCCACTTCCTAAGGTGTGAGACCCGTGCTGAAAGGATGAAAGGCTGACTTTGTGCCAGTCCTGAATGGCCTGAGGTATTCCCCTGCTTTATACCTAGCCCTTACCTCTCAAGTGGACCCTGAGGGTTGGGCTTTTTTTTTTTTTTTTACCCCAACATACTCCAGGCTTACCATGGCCAATAATGAAGATGTAATTACACTTTTAGGGGCAAGGAGGCTTGCCCCTTCATCAAATAGCCCCAATAATTCAAACTCTCCCGATTCCCTGACCCCAGGCTCTCCTTTGACCACGGCTCTGAACACTACAACTACCACCCCCTCAATGCCTTCTAGTACAGTATCCACCCTAATCAACACTCAACCCCCAGGAGACATTTCTACTCTCCCAACATGCTCAACTTCAACACCTCTACCCCCACAACCTTCTTCATCAACTACCCCATCCTCCTTTATTACTACCTTACAGCCTTATTGCCCACCTCCCCATACCCCCCTCAACACTACTCCCTCCTACACACGCCCCCGCCCTTCTACTACCCCCACCTCTACAAGAATCTTAAATACTCTATTTAGCCCAGCCAAATGGGACCGATTTTTCATGATCCCTCCCACAGCTCCCTACTCTGACAACACCCTTTTCTTCCAAAAATGTCTCCAAAAACAAGTAGGCAAAGTCTCTTTCCGTAGCCGACCCGACCGCTCCCGTCTCGTCACAGTAACATCTGAAAACCAAGCAATAACATTAGCAAATCTAACTCATCTATATGGCAATCCCATCCCTACAGAACCCCATTTAACCATCAATACTTTCACCGGAACTGTTTCTATCTCCCCAGCAAATTGCCCAATCTATGACAAAGATTGCTCAGATTGTAGAGGAGACTTACTCGCCTGTCTCACGGACTATGATGCAACATCAGTACAATGCTACTCCATTTCTCCCAGAGGTCATGTAAGAAACCCACTAACACCTTTACTCCCACAACCTTCTTCATCAACCACCCCATCTCCGCTTATTACTACCTTACAACCTTATTGCCCACCTCCCCATAACACTACCCCCCTCAACACTACTCCCTCCTCCCCATAACACTACCCCCCTCAACACACGTCCCCGTACTTCTACTACCCCCACCTCTACAAGAATCCTAAATACTCTATTTAGCCCAGCCAAATGGGACCGATTTTTCGTGATCCCTCCCACAGCTCCCTACTCTAAAAACACCCTCCTCTTCCAGCAATGCCTCCAAAAACACGTAGGCAAAGTCTCTTTCCGTAGCCGACCCGACTACTTCCGTCTCGTCACAGTAAAAACTGAAAACCAAGCTATAGCATTAACAAAATTAACTGATCTATGTGGTAATCCCATCCCTACAGAACCTCATCCAACCCTCAATACTTGCACCGGAATTGTCTCGATCTCCCCAACAGATTGCCCAATCTATGACAAAGAATGGTCAGATTGTGGAGAGGACTTACTCGCCTGTCTCACAGACTATGATGCAACATATGTACAATGCTACTCCATTCCTCCCAGAGGAAATCGTAAGAAATCCATTAACATTGCCAAAATTACTTTCCGTAGACATGACCTTCCCTTTAATGTTTACATAGGTGGGGAATCCCTACCTGTCCGACCATACCAACCTCCTCCTCGTCAGTGCCAAAATTGTTGGCGTTTAGGACACCCAGACAAACACTGCCGTTCCACAGCCAGATGCCCACTATGTGCCCAACCTGGCCATACTCGATCAAACTGCTCTGCACAATCATGCACATGTGCCAACTGTGGCGGCCCTCATAATGTATTTTATAGAGGCTGCTCCACCTACAAATTTGAGTCTGAGGTAGCAACTCTCAGATTCAGACTTGGACCCGCTCTATATGAAACTAGACAGGAGGCAATTCGACGAGGTTTTTCTCTTACTCCCTACTCCAGTAATGTCGCTCACTCTGCCACTCCCCCTACCTCCCAAGCTCCTACACCCTCTCCTAAACCTAACCCCCCTCCATCTAACTTCCCCTCTTCTACCTCCTATCTTCCCCAGTCAAATTCTTTTGTCATCCTAAATCCAGACACTCCAATCTCTACTACAGCCCCAACACCTTCCCCTTTCCCTCCCCGCACTACCCGCAGCAGACAGAATAAACATTCCACCCCCTCTTCCCCTACCCCACAATCACCTCCACCTTCCTTTGCCCCTACTCTTCAGACACCAGTTTTCTCTTTCCCCTCTCACAAGAAAATCTTTATCTCACAAAACTCCCCAACCAACTCCATTACAGAAACTCTTGAAGATATTCAAAACTACATAATCGAGTCCCAAACTGACACCCATCCACCTTCAAATTCTACAACTCCCGCTCCCTCCACACTCAAAGTGACTGCCGAAATCCATCCTCCTCCTACTCATATTCCCCCTACACCCTATCCTCCTACCCCATCCCAACAAACCCCATCCCCCCCGACTCCAGCCCCGCCTACATAGACCCTCCCACCATCCCCTCTATCCCTTCCACTCTCTCCTGGATACACACGTGAATCCCTTATATCACTAGTATCCCCTTCCCCAGACCCTCTCCATCCTAATACCCCTCTTGATACAACACCACCTCCCCAACCTCATTCCTTTTCCCACCCTCAAGCTCCTTCCTCTTCAAATTCTCCAACACGTACTACAATCGTTATCACTAAATTAACGAAAGTATAACTATCCTTCATTAGAACATTCGCGGTTTCCGCTCTAACAAACCCGACCTCCGTCATATCCTCTCTTATAACCCATCCATTATATGCCTTCAAGAGACTTTTCTTACACATCCTACAATACCAATCCCCAATTACCATTTTGTCTCTTCCGTACACTCCCTTTATGTCTCGTCCATACTTATCAACCAGAAAACACCTTATGTCATACCTCCCTTTCAAAAACAGTGTCCCTTGCACAGTTATTCGTATCTTTCTTCGCCGCTGGGTCACAGTGATTTCAGTCTACTTCTCCCCTTCCCACCCCATTGACTTTGTTGCTTTTGAAAATCTAATTTCCCAACTTCAATCACCTTTCCTCATAGTAGGTGATTTTAACTGCCGCCACACTCTTTGGGGTGATTCTATCACCAACTCCCGTGGTCGAGCTCTAGAGCACTTCCTCTCCACAGCTGATCTTATTATTCTAAATTCAGATCGCCCCATACACTTTGATACACGCACGCAGTCTTTTTCATGCATTGACCTCTCTCTATGCTCCCCTTCTCTTCATTTAGATTTCCACTGGTCAGTTCTAGACCACTTTCCCTATAGTGACCACTTTCCAGTTCTCCTTTCTCCAACTTCGTATGTACCACTTCCTAACTCCCCACGCTGGTGCTTTGATAGAGCCAACTGGCGTACTTTCACTTCACTCTCTGCTATTCATATCCCCCCATCCTCCCTCTCATCCATTTCAGAAATGATACAATGTTTCACAACTACAGTCCTAAAAGCTGCCCATACTATTATACATGCTATTCCTCGAACCTCTAGACCTTATACCTCCAAATGTGTTCAATAGTGGAATTCTGATTGCACTAAAGCACTTCGCTTAAAATGTGCAGCCTTGAACAGTTTCCGCTACAAACGAGGTACCCCTCATCAATTATCAGCCCTCATCTCCTTTAAAAGAGCACCTTCCTGTCTTCGTCGTACAATACGGAATAGTAAAACAAATAGCTGGCGAAATTGTTTCCTCAATTACATCCTCTACATCTAAAATGTTTGGCGCCGGATTCATAAACTATCAGGCAAACATCCCCCCCATCCAGCCCCCGTCCTCCATATTCGAGATACCCTCATCTCTGATCCTCACCAAGTCGCTAATGAACTGGGTGACTATTTCAGCCAGGTCAGTAGTGGTTCTCACCTTTCTCCACACTTTTCTTCTATTAAGACCATCAGGGAACGTACCCCATTATCTTCACCCTATCCTCTCCTGAGTCCTATAATGCTCCCTTTTCTTCCTCTGAACTCAGTGCTGCCCTAAAATTGTGCCGCAACACTCATTAAGGCCCTGACGGTATTCACTACCGTATGCTCCGACAACTCCCATCTTCCTCATTATCCTTCCTATTAAAACTTACAACCACAGATGGACATCAGGAAATTTTCCTTCTCATCTCCTTCCTGAAACCCAATAAATCGGGTACCCTCCCTCAAGACTATCGCCCCATCGCACTAACTAGCTGCTTATGCAAACTACTAGAGCGAATGGTTAACTTCCGCTTAATGTGGTATCTTGCACATTTTGAGACATATATTACATCCGCATTTGCACGCCATGAATCTATATATAGCTATATTTTTTTTTTACCTAGAAATAGTATATGATACGACATGGAGGTACCATATTCTTCAACAATTGTCCTCTCTAGGCAACGCACTTTCCAGGTCGAAATTGCCTCTGCTACATCATCTTTCCTCAAATTGAAGGCGTCCCACAAGGCAGTGTACTCAGTACCACTTTATTCCTTCTTGCTGTAAATCACATTGTCTCAGTTCTGCCACCAGGAGCCCGGTCAAAACTATATGTTGATGATTTAACCATCTATGCCTCTGGCACATCCATACCAAATCTCTACTAATTTCTTCAATCTGCAATATCATCAGTATCTTCCTGGGCCACAAACCATAGATTCCGCTTTTCTACCGCCAGATCTTTCTCCATCCTTTTCTCTCGCACACGTGTAGGTCCCCTATCTCGGCGTCATTTTTGACTCCAAACTGTCCTGGCCAGACCATATTCTTTACATCAAAGAAAAAGCTCTCCTGCATCTTCATGTTACCTTGATCCTCTCCACTCTCGATTATGGATGCCCTATCTACTCCTCTGCCTCAACTTCTCTCCTTGCCCATCTTGATACAATCCATCACTGTGGTCTTCGCTTAGCCCTAGGTGCCTTCCGCTCCTCTCCAGTTGAGATCCTGTACACTGAATCAGGCATACCATCTCTCTCTCGACGCCGTACCCTTCTCTCTCTCCGATGTTATGTTCGATTCCACCAACTTCCCCTCACTAAACTATCCCACGATCCCTACTTCCTACCTTTGCTGCTTCTCCACGTTTATCTACTTCTTTCTCCACTCGCATGGATACCCTCCTCTCCCATTCCCCTTTTCCCCATCTCCTACCTCTCCCGTTCTCCGTCCATTCTGTCCCACCATGGCTTATACCTTACCCCCATATTTGCCACCACCAAAATCAAATATTCCTCCTGCTGTCTTTCTCGCCCATTTTCTTGACCATGTCTCCAGTCGTTCCTCCAGTATTCATGTTTACAATGATGGCTCCAAATCCACCTCCGGTGGTGGTTTTGCAGTAACCTTCCCAACTCGTACTTTAAATACCCTCTCCCTCCTGAATCCAGTGTCCTTACTACAGAACTATATGCACTCCTTTTTGCCTTAAAACACATACACTCACTCCCCTCTTCCTCTTTCACAATTTTTTACTGACTCCCGTAACTCACTAACTCTCATAAAGTCAATAAACTCGACCAACCCCCTTGTTTGTAAGATCTAGGACTGGTTATTCTACCTGTCCACACGCCATAAAACAATCTCACACTTTCTGCTTTGACAACCTGTTTTCCTTCCTCAAACACATATACATCCTTCACTTGATCTAACCCCTTTACATCCTTTACTTGATCTAACCCCTTTACATCCTTCACTTGATCTAACTCCTTTACATTACCTTACCCGACCTTAACCTATTCACTCGTCAATTCCTTTACCCAGTGTAAAGGGTATTAATGAACACCTTAAACATATGGTTTAGCAGGAGTAGTGAAAGGGACGGTTGGCTTAACCTCTTTTATTGAGAAGCGTAAGCAACACAGATATTCACATGGATACAAGTCTTGGTACAGGCTTAGTGCTTGGTCTGCCCGGAGGGCGGGCGCGCTGGAGCCAGCCTGACCCGAAACGGTCGGCAGGACTCTGTGACCTAGGTTATCCTGAGCCTTAAGTACTGGTGGGTGCGTGGGGCACGTTGGGGCGCCTGCGGTGAAGCCACGTGTATACGTGCTTCTGTACGCCACGTGGAAGCTATTTATACATACTTATACTGCTCGGTCACCTACTCACGCCTTGCCCTCGAGGCGTCTGATATTTGCCTCAAGGGTGACCCAACCTGGCTGGTTCTTGACTTGTAAAAACTTCGTTCTTGCGTGTGCTGTCCCTGATGCATCTTGGTGGCTGCTCGTCCCTGTCGTCGTCTTCATCTTGGTCCGTGGTAAATCCGTTCGTCCTCGACATCCACACGTCCTCGAAGGTCTCGCACAGGTCCTCCTTGACTTCGGATCTGTCCTCGTAGTCCTCGACCAGGCCTAACTCGGCGGCTTACTCGCCCAATGCACGTTCCCGCAGATCTCATCCAGGTCCTTCTTGCTCGTACCGGCGTGCTCGTTGTCCTCGTCAGGATCACGGGCGTCCGGCCGGAAGCGTCCTCTTCGAGCTCCTGGAGGTTGAGTGGATCTGCGGCGTCCAGGCAAATTCACAGCATTATGGGTCGACTGGTACCTGCTCTGGCGAGTTCCTGGTCCTTCACTGGATCGACGGGCGTAATTATCCTAGTCTTTCTCGGTATCTGGCGATCTCCCGATGACGTTTTCCACAGCGCCCGAAGGTGACCGTTTCTGCAGCAGGGACTCCTTCGGTACTATGACAGATATCGTGAACAAGATTATACACATAAGGGCCAAGATAGAGAAAAGAAAGACAACAGAGAAGAGAGGATGTTAAGCGCCACTAGCGATTATTTATATCATTTGCAGTTTTTATGGTTGAATTTTCGTTATTTTCGTCTTCTCTTTTTTTTTTTTTTTTCATTTTGTGTTTTACTTTCACAAAGTTAAGGAAAAAAATAGGAGAGAGAGACGGTAACAGCGGTCCGCAAAGACCTAGCTTGAACTGCTAACCGTCTCTGATAGACAGGAGGATAAATAAGGGAAATGACAAAGGCATCCGCAAGGAATTACTTGAACCAATTGTCGTAACGCAGAGAAGAAGAAATGTATGTCACAAGTCACACATCACGACTTGACAAACTCGCGGGATTGCGTGAGTGTGTGTGTGTGTGTGTGTGTGTGTGTGTGTGTGTGTGTGTGTGTGTGTGTGTGTGTGTGTGTAAGTGTAAGTGTGAGTGACAATGAGAGTGAAAGTGACCTCAGACAGACCGGACATGGGTGCCAAACACGGAAATTAACGTTCATTTTACACAAATACAATAAACTAGCTATAGAAGTAATACAAAATTATTTCAAATACTACATTGAATTTAACATTTAATGATATGCGACAGAATGACGCACTAATGAATGGTGACGTGAAACAATTCGCGAACGAATCTACTCGGGGAAAAAAAAATTCTACCGAGGTAACATGTCAAGCTGCGCATACAGACTTCAATTGACGGGGGCTCTGTACCCTAATTTGCCGTACTTTATGAAGCGAAATGAGCTGGGGAAATATTAATAACCCACTCTATCTGCGAGTCTGTGATGGGCGCTCATGCAATGCCCTACGGCTATTTATCATGAATCACAAACCGATGGGATTTACCCCAAACATGGCAGCGACGTCAAGGGGGTGAGCGGGATGTGATTAATAAGAGAATCTTAATTCTAGCTTAAACCTTAGTCCTACTTTATTTAACGGACCTAACCGCGGGTCACACCGGCTCGAAAAGTTGCCGAACGAACTATTCGTCGGAGCGCGGATCTTTAGGCATATACGCAACCC
The DNA here is from genome assembly GCF_019202785.1 of Penaeus chinensis. Taxonomy (NCBI): domain Eukaryota; kingdom Metazoa; phylum Arthropoda; class Malacostraca; order Decapoda; family Penaeidae; genus Penaeus; species Penaeus chinensis. The sequence continues at coordinate 16,734,874 of NC_061850.1, read as the reverse complement.
CAAGTAATCAGGCATTCTGACACTATGATAAGGGGAAGATCCCTGGCACTATATAAAAATGTAAGTAATTCGCGTTACAAGCTCCGCTCTAGCGCCGATAGAACGTGTCACCAATGAACATGCAACGGATGTTACGCGTTATCCTATAATGTAAGTCTTGAAAACAATATACAGGATATGCCAGTGGTTCTCACATTCATTTCACGTGTCAATCACTCAGAGTGAAAGTGGGGTCAGGTCACACAGCTGTCCCAAGCAGATGTGACTGAAATGTTTCACTCGGGAGGTCAGGTCAAGACGGGAAATGGGTAGTGAGAAAGAATAATGATATGATGTTCATGAAAATAGTAAAATCATGAACGCGCTAAATTCGTTGCAATTGAAACAATATACTCTCTAATCACGAGAAAAATTTAACAAATACGTAATAAATGAACGATATTCCCATTGTTAGAACCCATACCGTGATCACACAGTAATGTGATCTGAGGTCCGAAATGGAGAGCGTACCATTTGCTGTCAATTAGCACTTTAACCTAACAAAACCAACGCGAGCGTAACTGCACATACAGCTTAACACATTTATGGGGAAGATAAAAGAAAGGAAAAATGGCCCAAATATGTACTCACAACAGGTTCTGAAGACTTTTGCGTGTATGGAAGCGAGTGGTCCGAGCGGGGTAACCAGATTTCGGAGACTGTGAATCCATTGTTTTGTGCCAAAACGACACAACTACCACCGCTGCCACCAGACATGTAAAGGGTATTAATGAACACCTTAAACATATGGTTTAGCAGGAGTAGTGAAACGGACGGTTGGCTTAACCTCTTTTATTGAGAAGCGTAAGCAACACAGATATTCACATGGATACAAGTCTTGGTACAGGCTTAGTGCTTGGTCTGCCCGGAGGGCGGGCGCGCTGGAGCCAGCCTGACCCGAAGCGGTCGGCAGGACTCTGTGAAGAGGACTCTCCCTGACCTAGGTTATCCTGAGCCTTAAGTACTGATGGGTGCGTGGGGCACGTTGGGGCGCCTGCGGTGAAGCCACGCGTATACGTGCTTCTGTACGCCACGTGGAAGCTATTTATACATACTTATACCCAGCTTTGACAACTAATCACTAACTCAACCACCCTTCACTACCATTTACTATAGTGCTACATGACCTTAGATGTCTAGCACATTTATTTTGCTTTTAACCATTAACCATTGTTAGACAGGATGCATCATTTTGTCATATCTGACAGTGAGGGGCCTTAGGGTTGAAGTACACTCCCATGTTAGAAAGACTAAGCTGTGAATAGTATAACGGCAATGAAATTCAACAGTGTTTGTACATAAACCTTATGAGTTGCAACACACACTGTAACAAACTATAGATGCCTCTAAACAATGGCTAGCAGGCGTAGTTATAGTTGCTGAAACGGCTTGAATTTGTATTCGTCTAGACTTCCCCGTAGTCCTCGTCCAGGTCTAACTTGATGGTGTCCAGACGTCCTCGTAGCCTTCGTCTGGATCTATGGGCGTCCGGGTAGACGGCGTTCTCTTTGGCATTATAGGGCGACAGATACCTGCGCTGACGACCTCCTGGAGTTTAACTGGATCTGCAGGCATCCAGGCAGGCGGCGCCCTTCCACAGCATCATGGGGCGAATGGTACCTGCGCTGGCGAATTCCTGGTCCTTCACTGGATCTACGGGCAGGCGGCGTCCTTCCACTACATCCTCGGGCGGCTTAATGTTTCCACTGACGAACATCCTGGTCCGCAGGCCAATGGCGATCTTCCGGTGACGTCCTTCCCACAGTATCCAAAGGTGACCGTTTCTGCAGCAGGGTCATCCTTGGGTGCCATGTCGGATTTCGTCGGTCCAACTGCTATGTGTAGTCGGGGAACCAGATCATACATGCAAGGACCAAAATAGTAGGAGAAAAAGAAAGGGAACAGAGAAGAAGGGATGTAAGTGTTACTTTTTTGTGTGTTTTACTTCACAAAGATAAGGAAGAAAAAAGAGGAGGGAGACATTGCAGCGATCTGCATGTACCTGGCTTGAACTACAAACCGTCTCTGACAAATATGAGAGTAGATAAGGGAAACGACAACGGCAAACCGCAAGGATTTACTCGAACCAATTGTCCCATAAGAAATCATGTACTAGTCACTCGTCACGACTGGCAAAATCACGGGCAAAAGAGATACACCATCGATCTCTTACGTCTACAACTACGACAGCAACAAACCCTATTAATGAAAAGGTTTCAGTGTCTTGTTATGCATGGATGAGTTAGTGAGTGACAGTGAGCATGAGATGAGAATGAAAGTGAGAGTGAGCTCACACAGAGATTGAATCGCAAACACAAATATTATCATTCGTCTTTTAATACCGATAAATTAGCAATACTATTAATACAAAATTATTTCAACTACCACACTGAATTCAACATTTAATTATATGCTACAGAATGTATGCACTAACAAACGGTGACGTGAAAAAAATATTTGCAAGCTTTTTCGAAAGCAAATCTTCCCGGGTCAGAAATGTACTGCACAATCCATGATTCTACAATTCAACAATTGACCACATCCACAGAGAAAAAAATAAACGAACATAGGAAACACCTGTGTATGGCTTTCATCGATTACGAAAAGGCATTTGTACAAATACCAGCAGTACTTGAAGCAATTTGAAGAAAGGGAGTAGAGGAGGTATATTGTAAAATATTGGAAGATATACGAAGATGGGACAGCAACCATCAAGCTCCACACGGAAACCGATAAAATACCAATTAAAAATGGGTTAGACAGGGCAATACCATCTCACCAAAACTGTTTACAGCTTGCCTTGAGGAAATATTCAAGGAGCTAGAATGGAACGGAGAGGGTATCAAAATAGGAGACGAATACCTAAACAATTTAAGATTTGCAGATGTTCTTTTCAGTGAATCTGCAAATGAAATGCAGCAACTAATAAATGATCTTAATAGAGAAAGTCTGAGAGTCAGACTTAGGATGAACAAGAAAAAGACTAAGATCGTGTTCAACAACAGAGCTCAA
>NC_061850.1:16704323-16706823 GCF_019202785.1 Penaeus chinensis | reverse complement strand
TTTATCTGGGGTACTAATAGTTTTCCCTTTACTTGGAAATAGGTTTAGTCATATTGAAACAGGATGATGCATGTGTTTACATACATATCAACCTTCTTGAAAATTAAAACCACCTAGTGACCAGATCCCCACTCCCCAACCCCTTTACGAGTGTGGGAAATATTCTAAAGCTTCGGAAATTCTTGCTCTAAACTCTATTTATACATGCCTCTCAAATTTGAACTGGTATGTTGTATTCATGCTAGGATTATACTCGTATAAAAATCTTATACTGATATTGCCATCCAAAGTTCTTAATTTCTTCTCAATCAGATCCCCCCCAAAAAAAAAATACAAGTATTATCTGGTTTCAATTTGCTGTCTTTATGATTTAATGCATTCATTAAATGTTTCAGATAGGAATCTCTATTTTCATATCCAAATAAGAAAGAAAGATTTTTTTTTTTTTTTTTTTTTTTTTTTTACAAAATATGGTCTCTATTGTAAACAATAACTCTGATTGACTTGGTAATAATCTCATTTTCAAAATACACTAAATGAGGGTTTTTTTTTTATATATATAACATCATTACCCCAATGCCACCAGGGAAAATTAATAAAAAATAGGGAAACTGCTGTGCTAATTTTTTATATTTTTTGTGAAATGTCTCTGCACATAGATGACTCTGCTAGTGCTTAGCCACAAAGGAGTCAATTAGTAGACCTTGTGAACTTACCTGATTTGAATTGGCGGGAAAAATGTATTTTTCACTAGTGATATGAATATCAATGGTGTTATTTATATTATAAACATTATAATTACTATAATGTTATAAACATTAGTAACACCAAAATGAGATAACATAAAATATTTTCATAAATCAAAGAAAAGGGTAAACGGGTGAGACAGGCAGTACTCATAATTGGCTCATTGTTGATTTAGTACATGTGTAAAAACAATTAAACAAGTAAACTCACAGTGGCCATGGCATGCACGTACACATCATTCCCGTCGGCATTGGGTTAAAGTTAGCAAAGAAATAATGAACTTGTGCGAGTGTCACAATTTCCAATGGAGTGTTCTCAGTAATATACTTACATAAGCTGCCATACCTTCCAGCAGTTGGATTTTCACATGCCTCCATGGCATATGCTTTCTTTCACAAGTGATTCGGAGTGCGCAGGTAAACGACAGATTATGGAACTATCCCCAATATAGTTAACAATGGCAGAGTCAAAAAGAAAGTTAACCGAAATTTAAAAATTAGCTGATCTAGTGGCCTTCACACAGAGTTGATCAAACTGAAGAATATTTTAGAAGTAATTCAGGGAAAAAATATGCCATGTGGAAGGTCTGGCAGACCATTAAAAAAAAGATAATCTTAAGACTTTCTTGGGCACATAGGAAGGGGGGGGGGAGGAAGAGGAAGAGGAAGAGGAAGAGGAAGAGGAAGATGAGGAGGAGGAGGGGAGGAGGAGGAGGAAGAGGGGGGAGGGGGAGGTTTTTTTTTTCCTTTTTTTTTTTTTTTAATAAGGTTTAATTTCATTCCATTTATTACAATGAATATTCTTGGTGTGACATAGTGTCTGTTTTATTTTCCTTTTACCTTATCCCCTTTGTGCAAGGAATGGCCGGGGTTACCATCCACTGGCAGCGAGGGATTTGAACACAGGTCAGCAAGATTGCTAGACGAGATCGGGGGAGGGGGAGGAGGAGGAGGTGGAGGAGGGGGAAGAGGGGGAAGAGGGGGAAGAGGGGGAAGAGGGGGGGAGGGGGAGGGGGAGGGGGAGGAGGAGGAGAAGAAGGAAAGCATTGTATAAATCTACAAGACTTGTGGAAGAGGAAATCCTGAGATGAGATTTGTAACTTCTCTCAGTCCCTTTGCTTGACCAGTGCTTGGAATTTGGCAACACTTATTATGTATTTGCACTGGAATCATGACTATGTCTATGTAGCATTTTCCAGGGTCACTTAAGAGATAAATCTGTATGACAACTATCTTAACAGAGATTACACATGTCTGGAAGCATTTCCAGCATATTTAAATCAATCTGCACCCATAGTCACCACAAATATTCCAAAGATGCTGAGTTTGTACATAAAATGGTACCTTACAATATATATTTTTCCACCAGTAAATAATAACAAAATTGGACTAGCTGTTAAAACATGACTTTTTTTAACCTACTGCCTCTGGAATAATTTAGGATGCACTTGGCCTCTAATCAGGGGTTTGCATGTTCACCTAGGCTTGTGTCCTTGGCCTATTTCCAACTTGACTGGTGCATTGCACTTGCCATGCCACACCAGCAAAGCAATATTTATTAATGTATCACTTGTATCCAAAATATGATTTTAATGGTTTTGCACATCCAGAGATGCATGATGTTAATTCTAGTTCATAGATCGAACCTATGTAATAAAGAGTCCATTACAATAAAGTAGGTCTGTAACACTGTATAAAAGATGGAATGTAGATTTACTGAGGGATAAAAACAAGATTTTCTTTAATATTTGCAA
>NC_061850.1:16689323-16694323 GCF_019202785.1 Penaeus chinensis | reverse complement strand
CTTGTATTCCCCAATGACAAAGTTGATAAATGTGTAAGTCAGCTTCGCACTGTATATTAGAAAAAAAATTGCATGATTTATACAGCAAATTGAAACAAAAATACTATAATAGCATTAAAAGAGTCAAGTTTCACCTATACAATTACAGTCTACAATTCTGTGGTTAAATCCGGGATTGCTATTGACAAACCCGTGTCAAGACATTGTTACAACACACGTAGTCTACGTGAGACACTCAAACAACAAACTTTCACATATATTAGTAATAGAGCTTGCAAACCTTAGTAATGACTATTGTTAAATATGGTAACAGTTCAATACTTATACTTGCTATAAAATGTAAGATGAAATTTATTTACCTTTGCCTGAACACCAAATACTTCAGAGGCCATGATGACCACTTTTTGCCACACAGCTTAAAATTACTTCACATCCTATGTAACTACAAATACTTTTAGCCCGATTTAGTCATGCGCTCTGTGATGGCACACTGAATCCATCAACTGTAGTCGTTTGCAATAGCCAAATTGGTAATTTTTAGTAATGCTGTATTGTACTACCGGTATTATATGTAAGGGTTTTTTATTACATGCATTTGTTTATTATTTTGAAGTTATTTACTTTGTGCAATAAATACATAGATTTTTTTTGTTTTTGTTTTGGGGGGGAGACAGCAAAGCTTAAAAAAAGGAGAGAGGGAGAGAGAGAGAGAGAGAGAGAGAGAGAGAGAGAGAGAGAGAGAGAGAGAGAGAGAGAGAGAGAGAGAGAGAGAGAGAGAGAGAGAGAGACAGAGAGACAGAGAGAGAGAGAGAGAGAGAGAGAGAGAGAGAGAGAGAGAGAGAGAGAGAGAGAGAGAGAGAGAGAGAGAGAGAGAGAGAGAGAGAGACAGAGAGAGAGAGAGACAGAGAGAGAGAGAGAGAGAGAGACAGAGACAGAGAGAGAGAGAGAGAGAGAGAGAGAGAGAGAGAGAGAGAGAGAGAGAGAGAGAGAGAGAGAGAGAGAGAGAGACAGAGAGAGAGAGAGACAGAGAGAGAGAGAGACAGAGAGAGAGAGAGTCATGATGGTAAAAAAAGAATGACATAATTTTCATTGCCTAGGATTTGTCTCTTCTTGATTAAGAGTATAATCCACTAATTTACTATTAACTAGCCATTATATATGGTGTCAATTTCTTAATTTATCATATATGAAGCATTTATTATCATCATTTCAAGTGCTACGTATTGTACCACGTGCAAAAGAAAGGGACTTGTTAACTGGCAGATGGTTACTAACATTTTAGCCTGACAAATGTCACTATATGCAAATTGGAAACAGCAAAGTATGGGATCTTGGTTACAATCTCAGAGGACAAGAGCCTTAACACAATAACAATGAAAAGGACTTGGGCATAATCATAAACAAGAAGCTAAATTCTCAAATCACATTTCTGAAAAATTAAACAAGGCAAATCACTGAAAGGGATAATAAGAAACATTGTTCAAAAGTTTAAGCAGATAATCATTTAAATTGTTATTTGCAACTGTGGTTCAACCAGTCCTTGAGTATTGTAACCAAGTATGGTCACCCTTGAAAATGGGAAACAAAACTGTCTTGGAAAATGTTCAAAGCAGGGCTACAAAGATGGCACCTAGGTTGTGAAACCTAGCAGACGCACAGCAGTAGAGAGAGTTGGAATTGTTATCAAAGCGCAAGAGGAAAAATTATAGAAACATTTAAAATTATCAAAGGTTATTATCATGAGGAATTATATCTGGATGTTTGAAAGAAGTGAGGATGCAACAGCATAGGGACATGACTACAAGCTTTTCCAGAAACATTCTAAACTTGAAATTCATTGAAAGGCTTTTCTCTTCTGTGTGGTTCCCATGTGGCATGCTCTACACCCAATAGTTGTGAAGGTAAATTCCATCAACACCTTCAAGCGGAGATTCGAAAGAAATTTGGTGAATATGGAGCTTAAATATAGTTACACTGCTACCCTTCCAAACTCACAAGTGCAGCAATGTAGTGCAATTATAAATCAAGAGCTGGAAGTACAGGCTCCATAGAAGCCCCAAACCAGAGTTAACAATGTATAACTATGTACAACTATGTACACCATTTCCAACACATTAGGATATTAATCTTATTTACTATGTTTTCAAGAAGGTTTTTGAAAATAATGTTTTTTATTCATACTGTTATACTAAACACCCTATGAACATAATGTGTAGCTGCTGACAAAAGTTTTGTTACCCCCTGGGCCACCTCTTTACTTGCTTTTGATAGAACTATCTTAATCAAAAGGAGGCAGGCAGGGGGAGTTCCTTCTCTTTCCCTTCTGAAAGGGGGTATTGGGTAACAGGCTTACAATAAAATATTGGAGCAATTCTTATTTTTGCTTAATACACAAACAATAGCTGAAATTAAACAAATGTGGCTCACATATATAAGCCGCTTCACCCTGTCCCTATGGTAAAGCCACAGGTTTCCATATTTTATTATTTATTGAAAATTGTTTGCTGTGTCAACATCTAAGGTCAGTAGCAGTGTGTTCAAAATATAGTGATAGCATAAGGCTTAGGGGCAAAGCCCACAGGTAAAGAAGTGCTATATGACATCAAAGGTCATATGGCACTATGGTAAATTAGAGTAGTGAAAATGGTTAGGAATGAGTTCATGATTAGGGTAGAGTTATAGGTTGAACAGTACTAGAGAGTGGTATGGTAGTCAAAAGGGTAGAGAGGGGGAGCTGATGGGGTATAGTATAAGGTAAAGTTTGTTAGAAGGGGAAGGAGTTAAGGGAGTAGGAAGTATTATGATAAAGTACAGTAGCAAAAATGGCAAAAATTAGTTTAACAATTAGGATAAGTGGACAGAACAAGGAGATGAAGAAAAAGAAAAGGAAAGGAGGAGAAGGAAAGACCATGCAAAATTAGTTGAGGCTAGGGCTGAGAATCAAGTAGGGGTGATCCCATGCATTGGGCCTTAGTTCCCATCTCCTAAGCCCTCACCCCCCATGACAACAACAAGCAAGGGAATGCGGGGGAAAGGTTTCCATATTTTGGGTATGAATATAGGGGTTTATCAAATGGTGAACATACCCTCTAATGCACGATTAGCATATCAGCCACTGCTATAATGTATTTCAGTTTGTTTAAGTTATTGGGTGATGAGCATGTGTGCCACACAAGAAGTGTTAAACACTAACACCAAGATTTCCCATCATCTTCAAAACCCTCAAAGACAATGAATTCACCTAAGCTCTCTAATGCAGTTATATTGGTGGTGTATCTGATGATTTTTTAATTTGTTGCTTCTGAATAGTAAGTACTTTACTCAGCACTGATGGTTATTTGAAGATAGACAATAACTTTCTCGATACCACTTAACTTAAAAAACAATGATTAACACACAATATATTTTAGAAAGGTGAAAATGTGATCCTTATAAGACATGATATTTTTATCACTGGTTGTAAAAAATGTATCTTTGGTGCTGCTTCTTGTATATTTCATATCATTCGCTGATATTTATTGTACCAAAATACAGAGATTCCTATTTAAAGTAAAATCAGAAATAACTAATCAGTTGTGGGGCTCACACCGCTTGTTATCTGGTCTCCATTTTTAAATGGTTATCAAATTTGCTATACACACCTATCACACACTTGGTGCCATGTGATTTATTATAAATATTTCATGCAGTGCATTGGCTTTTTTAACTAGCATGTCATATGTTTAATATGTACAGTAAAATACTTTAAAAGTATCAGAAGACATTCACAAAGTAGTGTCAACCTTTTATAATGTTACCCATAATATTGGCCAGACACATTGATTTGCACAGTATAACTTTTGTATTGTCATATCCTTTTAGACAGAAACAAATTCTCCAACATGCAAGATTATGTGTGCTTTATCTACACTTGAAATTAAGATATTACAATAAAAGAAAAAAAAAAAGAAAAAAAAATTTTGTTGACAAAAAGGAGAAAAGGATTTCGGATGATGATTTCTTTACTACTGAGATAATTTTTCCTTTTGGGCTCTCTGATACTTGCATGTCAAATAACTTCTTCATTTTTTATTTGCAATCCAAGTACACAGAAAATAAGTTTCCTAAATTCATTTGCAACTAATGCCATGCAAGACCCCCACCCACAGAAATTGGGTGGGGGTCCAGGGGTGGGGTACCATTATAGGGAAATACAGCAAATGGGCAGGATCTGGGGACAAAGCCCCCGGATTAGGAAGGTATTCATTTTGGTTATTTTTGTTACTATGACAATCAGGTCTTCCTGGACAATATCTATGTCATCAGATTTATTCCTGTGTGATGAGAACAAATCTGATAATCATTTCCATTGCATTCACCAGCTAACAATGTTGATGTGATAAGTTCTGATAGAAGGGGAGGGAATGAAGTAGATCAAGGAAAATACAGGGTAAAACTGGCTGAAATAAGAAAATTGGAGCAAAAATGTGTAAAATCAGTAAATTCTGTAATAATCTTAGGAACTTCACATAATCCAAACCCCAAGTAGTAATAGTACAATACATTCTAACCAATAAACAAACCTATCCTTAACCCAGTGGGATTTACACACTACGATCTATGTATTCTCTAGCCAGGGGGGGTTGGCACCCTGGACCCCTGTGGGATATACATGATATGTTCTATATATTCCCTAGCCAGGGGGTTCTGCCCTCTGAACCCCTATGGTTTAAATACAATACGATCTATATATTCCCTAGCATAACTTATCTTTGATCTGTCTATGCTCTGAATTGCTTGGTTTCTAATCACATTTTTCGATATTTGGGACACTTGATCAGCTCAAATATCAAGATGTGATAGATACTAATGTCTACTTCTGCATATCCAATATATTGTCTTAAAAATACCCCTGAATCAATGCAACACTTAAAATTAAACATTTCTCACTAGCATTTGTCACGGAATGGTGTTGCACAGCCTGTCAAATCTACTGGTGGTGAAAATGTGCATGTGCAGAA
>NC_061850.1:16679323-16681823 GCF_019202785.1 Penaeus chinensis | reverse complement strand
GTTCATTGGTGTGAACAACTGATTTCTCTTCCCTTTCGGTCTTCCCCTCTTCTTTGGCACATGAGCCTCCGTAGATGTTGTAGAAACCTTATCAAGACTAGACACTGGCCACCCTTCTTCATATACCTTACCATCCTGACCATTCTTTTTCCTCTACGACCTCTGGAGGTGGCTCCTCCATTGGTTATGGCCTTATCTTGCTCCTGCCAGGTCCCCAGGAAATCTTACCTAGTTCATAATACTTCCAAAGCCGACCAGCATGTACAGGCTTGGACATATATGATGTCTGATTTCGGCAATTCCTCGTCTGGTGGACGTCCGGTGGTCAGACTACACGAAAGGCTTATCCCCTCCATAGAGCATATCTCCCTTCCATACATCATTAGAGATGGTGTGTACCCGATAGACTCATGCTCTGCAGACCTTTAAGCCACCAAGAGCAAGACGGTCATCCCAGGCACTTTCGTTCTCTTCGCAGTGCTATGAAGAGAACGGTTCCGTTGTCATATCCTACTAAACCGTTCCACCATGCCATTGTTTTGGGGGTGTATCGCTGTTGTGCGGGTCTTTCGGATGTCCCTGATCAGAGCGCAGTTCGTCAGGCAGGCCACTGTCGCTGCCTCATGGTTGGGGATTTCAGGTTTCAGGCCATTTTGTAAAGTGTTGGAGAAAATTGTCCTGCAATGTCTACCGTAAGTCTGTCTAGCGTTTTACCTACACGATGTTGCTGCAGGGTTGTGCGACTCCCACTTTGTGGGCCCTTCATAGCATTATAGACTTCACAGGATTTACACCACTCCTCTACATCGTGTCTCATCTCCACACAGTAGAATCTTTGTCGGAGTTTGCCCAGTGTCTATTTTATTCCCAAGTGACCACCTCCAACTCTATCATGTGCTTCTCTGAGTGCTTCCTCCTGATGCTCTCATGGGACAACTGTCTGCTAAAAGTATGTACACCCATCACTGGCCACCCACAACTTAACCAACACGCCACCATCGTCAATTTTTAAACTGGCCCACTGATCCCAATAATGCCTATTGGTTGGACTTTCCTCAAGTATATCCTCCCAGGCTTGTTTATCTTCACCACTTTTTAACCACTCTATCACAGGATGCAGGTCATGGTCCTGGCGTTGGTAACAGACCCACTTATTCACTTTCTCAGGTTCATCATCAGATACTGGATCTCCTTTTGGTTCCTTGGTTGTAGGATCATCCTCTGCCACATCATTTTCAACTTCAACGCCTTGTTCACACACCACTGTATCTTGATTTCTGCAATGTGCGCATTCTTCCTCACATGGCCGCCTGCTCAAAATGTCGGCATTGCCATGCACTCGCCCTGGTCGGTGCTCCACACTGTAGGTATTTTAGCTGTTTACAAGAGGCCATTCAGGATGCGTTATAAGTATTGTAACTTTTGCGCTATATTACACGCTATATTAACATTCCATAAAACAGCCCCTTGTTCGATGGTCATACTCTGCAAGACCCGCGTTGCCGCTTTATTGCAAAGTAGAGGTACATTACGGAGCCCTTGGTTACGGCGACGATCAGGATCGCTCCGGAGAGAGAGAGGCCACCCGACGTTGATGAACCTTTGCACATATAATATAAGGACCATGAGAGCTGAATTCGACTTCATAACATTAAATGGAATGTTGTAGCACTCTGCGAAGTTAGAAGACTAAGCGAATAACAGAAAATACTAAATGATTGATATGTGCTCTATTGGAAAGGCGAACCCCAGGGTACCAAGGAATTAGGGGTAGGTTTCTTAGTTCATAAACGCTTAGAAAAGAATATCGTGGAATTCTATCGTAAAAGCGAGGAAGTGGCTTCAATAACAATAAAACTAAACAATAGGTACAACTTAAATATCCATTTCACAATAATTATGGGAGATTTTAATGCCAAAATAGGTAAAAAGTCCGTAGTTGCAAATCACATAAATGGCATTAGGAATGAGAGGGGACAAATGCTTGTCGATTTTGTGGAAGCTCGATCTCTCAATATACATTCTTCGAAAAAAAACTTGAACTGAAGTACACTGGAAGTCGCCATCTAACATAGAAACCGATATTATCTTCATAATTTCAAATAGGCAAAATATAGTAAAAATGTGCAAGTGGTTAATAAAGTAAATGTTGGCGGCGACCATAGAATGGTCAGAGACGAAATTAAATTACACCTCAGAGGGGAAAGGAACAAACTCATACGAAAACCGCAGCCAAATTGAGCTAACAGATCAATGACATAATAAAGGAAGCTGCACTTGAAGTAGGCGGTAAGAACGATAAACAAAGTTCCAGTAAGCTCTCGGTGTAAACTAAACATTTTATGCAAAAACGTTGAGCCATGATAGTAACGTCAAACAGGGACACAATAAAATAAAACAAAAGGACTATAAACATAAAGAAGAGGGAAGATGTACGGAAATTCAAGATTCAAATAATAAATGAAACTATGATTTCAAGTACAGCATGAAACAGCTAAAA
>NC_061850.1:16666823-16669323 GCF_019202785.1 Penaeus chinensis | reverse complement strand
GGGTCATTGTTTTAAGGGTGGTACATAGAGTGTGGTCTGTGAGTGTGATTTAGTGTGTGAGAGTGAGTTGGGTGGTGGTGTGAGAGATGGTGTGTTTGAGATAATTACTTGTGTGTTTTTTGATTAGTGAGTTGTGAGAGTGAGAGGTGTGTGTTTGAGGTGTGGAGTAGATTCTAACTGTTGAGGTGTCTGTATGATTGAGTGTTTTTGATTGAGTTTTTGTGATAGATTTTCTGATATAGACGCTGTCAGTTTTGGTTAGTTTGACGAGTTTGTGTGTTAGAAGTGTGGATAGTGGGAGAGTGGCTTTCATCCCCTTCAATCACACTCTCTCACAACCAACTCTCTATCGCATATATAGTTTTATAGATATATTTTTTTCTTTTATTTTCATTTAGGTATATATAGATATTTTTATATTTATTGTGATGTGGGGGGGGGGGTGGGTGGGGGTGGGGGGGTGTGGGTGGCGGGGGTTTTGCGGTGGTGTGTGTATGTTTTTATTTACGAATTTTATTATACTCATTTGTAGGTAGGTTATTTATTTATATTCGTTTTTACATGTTAAATTTATATATTTATATTTCTTCTAAATATATATATATTAGTTTATATATTTAGAATGTATACTTATAGAATATATTTATATATATTTATATTTTTATGAATATTTGAATGACTCCTTTCTTTGTGGTTAGTGTTGTGAGATAGAGAGTGTGATTTTAGATAGTTTGAGTGTTCATAGATATATATGTTTTGATATGTGGGTGTTCATTTATATTGCGTGATGTATTTGTTTTATGTACACCACACATCACACACACTCACTCTCACACTATAACTTATATTGTTTGATAGGTGATTAATTTATATTTATGTGATATTTGTAGTGTTAGACAGTCTTTGACTGATTTTTTATATTGGATTGTATGTTATATTGTGTGTAATATATACATATATTTATATATATATATAATATATATATATATCTATATTATATATATGCACACACACACACTCAATCTATGTGTGTATATGTAGTTTATATATATATATATTTATATATATATATATATATATATGCACACACACTCACACACACATATATATATATATATATATATATATATATATATATATATATATGCGCACACACACACACACACACACACACACACACACACACACACACATATATATATATATATATATATATATGTATGTATGTATGTATGTAATGGCTATTGAGACGCCTTATACAATTGGTTATGCAGGATGTATTGAAAGGGACGGTTGGCTTAACCTCTTTTATTAAGAAGCGTAAGCGTAAGGAGGGGGGGTGGGGGTGCGGACGTACGGCTCCGCGGCCGGCCTTGACCCGACAGGCGCGGGGCAGGGACTCTCCCTGAACAGGGTCATCCTTGACCTTTTATACCCCGGGAGTGCGCGTGGGGCAGTTATTATTATCTGCCACGGTTGGCTCAACCTGGCTGGTTCTTGACTTATAATCACTTCGTTCTCGCGTGTGCTGTCCCTGGTGCATCTTCGTGGCTGCTCGTCCCTGTCGTCATCTTCATCTTGGTCCCTGGTAAATCTGTCCTCGAAGGTCTCGCACAGGTCCTCCTTGACTTCGGACTTGCCTCGTAGTCCTCGACCAGGCCTAACTCGGTGGCTTACTCGCCCAATGCACGTTCCGCAGATCTCATCCAGGTCCTTTTGGCTGCATGCTTGTACCGACGTCCTTGTTGTCCTCGTCAGGATCACGGGCGTCCGGCAGGAATCTTCCTTTATGGGTGACGAGCTCCTGGGGGTTGAGTGGATCTGCGGCGTCCAGGCAGCGGCGCCCGTCCATCATGGGGCGACTTAGTACCTGCTCTGGCGAGTTTTTGGTCCTTCACTGGATCTACGGGCGTAATTATCCTAGTCTTTCTCGGTTAATAGCGATCTTCCGGTGAAGTCGTCCACAGTGTCCGAAGGTGACCGTTTCTGCAGCAGGCCTTCCTTCGGTACCGTGACAGATATCGTGAACCAGATTATACACATAAGGGCCAAGATAGTAAGATAATATATATATATATATAAATGCATATATATGCATATATATATGTAATATATATATATATATATGCATATACATATATATATGCATATATATATATATATATATATATATATATGTATATATATATGAATACATACACACACACACACACACACACACACACACACACACACACACACACATATATATATATATATATATATATATATATATATGCATATATATATAAATATATACATATATATATATATATACATACATTTACATATATATATATATATATATATAAATATATATATATATGCACATATGTATATACATATATATATGTATATATATATATATATATATATATATGCACACACACACATATGTGTGTATATGTATATATATATACATATACACACACATATATATATATATATATATATATATATA
>NC_061850.1:16649323-16651823 GCF_019202785.1 Penaeus chinensis | reverse complement strand
ACACACACACACACACACATATGTAGACATTATGGATGCAAAGAAATTCGACTTTCCGGAAATGCGAGCCAAACCTCATATTTACAATGATCAAAGAAATGTGACTTTTGGAATATTCGAGCCAAACTTCATATTTATGATGAAAAAATGCGAGCATTTGATTTACTTCACAGTCCAAGTTGCCGTGACTGGGAGTGCCCTTCGAGCACTGACCGAGGGGAGAGTTGACTGGGAGCTCTGCCCCCCAACACCCCCTGGCAAACATTCTCTTCACCTCGATATGTACGGCAAGATAGAGCTTGAAACAGGTTTTCGTATATTACTTATCTTACCAGTTTATTTATTTTCTTAGCCAATCGGGCAAGGCTACCATTGGCCCCCGTTTGTTATATCTTTTACTCTAACTTTTACCGAAAAGTATATGCAGCGTAAGAAAAAATGTAGATGGTATGACTTTGGTTCGAATCTGGGATGTTTATTAAAACATAGCACGGGCCAGATAACCAACAAAATGATACTTCCTCCTGCCGCAATGAGATACTTTTGCTTTCACTTCCCGCCACTTACGCTCGATGGTGTTGGTATGAGCCGCAGTGACGGAATCCACAAAGTCGAGGGAATGGTTTACAGTCAGGTGCTGAAACCCCTCTTAATTTGACAGTTATATGCCTTCCAGCAGTCACTGATGATGGTGGTCACTTCTTTAGTCTCTTATAATTGATTGAAGGGTCTCAGCATCTCTGAAGGGCACCGGAATAGAAAAAAAATTCCGACTTTCCCGGTACACCCCACCGAAAACCCACTGGTCCTCAATCAATCTGCGTACGTTATATTTCCTTTTGCGAATTTAGATTCAACTATTTCTACAATCGTGCCAAGCACACCGATCTTATCAGCACTATTGCATAAACACCAAACAATAATCACTTCTCGGTAAAAACTTCCCCAGTCACAAATTGTTTTATCACAGAGTTTGAGTTCGTCTCTTACCACAGAGCAAGAGAAATAATCTCTCAAATAAAAATTACCAAAAAATATATTAATTTCAATGTCTATATTTGATTTAGCAAACCAAGTATTATAAAAAACATCTTTTTTTTTTTTTTTTTTTTTTTTTTTTTTTTTACACGTCACAGTTCTATTGTGATTTTTTCTAGATTTGTCGCATCTAAAAAAAATCTTAATGTCAGGTCTACATTTGTCTCAGTTAATAGAAGTCCATGATTCTGTAAACAAAATAATAAGGTCTACTTTTCCATAAAATCTAGATTGAAAGTCTAACATACATCGGTCATTGTCACTGAGAAGAATGAGGTAGGTCACTAGTGTAGTCTAGAAATGTGCAGGTGTTATTTGCATACACGAAATAGCTTAAGTATTGACTGTATTGTCTGAATAGTTGAACAATTAAACATCTTAATAGGTTTGAGACAATAAGCATGGAAACATTTTTTTAAAACGTAAAACCGGCTAAAACGCATATATATATATATATATATATATATATATATATATATATATATATATATATATGAACAGTAATTAGATGGCCGTGTATATTTGCATGATAAAGTATATGGAATATTATACTAAAACTTTAATGAGCAATTAAAATTTCTGCTAAACAGCCGCTTCCAGATTGGACGTGGCGTCGTGATGACGTAGGTGTACAGTACGACAGAACACGGTGTACGAGTTGCGCTTACTTACTTTGAGATTTGGGAAGATCTAGCTTCGCCTGGGCCTTCTTTCTATATATGGCTCGGTCTGTGTCAGCTTTTTGTGGCTGTCTCATTTTGTTCTCTGACACTCGATGCTTACCGTGGCGGCGGGATTGTCAGCAGGCGCTCTTTCGGCCATGATGTAAGCATACCGCATAATCTATTAACCAGCACGGCGGCTGTTGTGGGCGGTCCCTGTCTCAGGAATTGTGTGTACTCACAATTCTGTAAGTAGTATACCAAGGTGGCGTTCGCCTCGCTACAATGCATGCAACACCTCTCTTCATGGTCTATTGTCTCTAGGATCTGCCATGCACAGTGGTAACCTAGTCTGATTCTGTGAAGAATGACTTCGGTACCTCTGTTGATTACTTCAGAGAGTGCCAGTGGCTCATAGCCTGTGGCGTCTGAGGGGGAGGATCTCGTTTCCTCACTGTGAAGCTGCAGGAGGAGGGTACGAGCGGCCGCAGTACACTTCTCCTTTAGGATTTTTTCGGCTTCGTTGTATGTCAGCAAGCTCATTTCCTCTGATGCCAATGTGGCTGGGGACCCAGTCAATGATTATTCTTCTACCCTGAGCAAGAATTATCTGCGCTATGGTAAGTACAGTGGTCAGGAGGTAGATGTTGTCTTTGGGTGAGCTGTGCTGAAGACAGTCAATGGCTGCCCTGGAGTCTGTATGTATATATATAAATACATATATATATATATATATATATATATATATATATATATATAAATACATATATATATATATATAAATACATATATATATATAT
>NC_061850.1:16621390-16649223 GCF_019202785.1 Penaeus chinensis | reverse complement strand
TTTTTTTTGGTACCCATTTTAGCTTGATTGATTTGTTGGCACCGTGTAACTTACGAATGATATTACCCAGCAATTCATTTTTAGGTGGTTTCTAAGGATTTAATAGCTTTAAGTGAACTTAATGAATCGGAAAAAATGACATTCTATCGTGGGTCGTCGATAGTGCAAAATCAATAGCTTTTCAATGGCAAAGAGTTCGGCAAGAAAATCGATGTATGATTCGGCAGTCTAAACTTTAGTTCACATTCAGTCGACCATACACCCGCACCTACACACTCATCTGTCTTGGAGCCGTCGGTATATATATGAAAAAAGGGAAGATGTTAATAAGGATCTCTCTAACCCTGGCGTACCTCACCTCCGGCGCCATGGCCTTGGCTGATGGAAGCCAGCTTCCATGATAGAAAAATTGGGTGTTTCCCATGGCGCTATATTTGACTGAACCAGGGTATCAATGGTAGAGAGATCTATACCGACTTTCTCGACGAGGTCGTGGAGTCTCGTGGCAAAGGGCCCTAATGCCTCCATTGCCATTGGGATGGCTCGGGTATCGAGCCACCTTAGCGGCATAGGTCAGGGCTAATTGGCCGCGTCTGAGTCGGAGGGGAGGTACTCCTGACTCCACCTCAAGACGCTCGATCCGAGTGCACTTCAGGGCTCCAAGACACACACGTAAACAAGCATTCTGCACAGCATCCAATCCTTTCAAACTTGTTTTCGATGCCGAATCCATACACGATTGACCCATAATCTACTTTAGACCTAACCAGGGCTTTATATATCATTAGCAAAGACTTCCTATCAGCTCCCCAGTGCTTTTTGACATTTATTCTTTAACTGACCAATGTGGTCTTTCCAATTAAGTCTAATATCAAAAAGTAGACCAAGAAATCTAGCAGAATTTTGAATAGGTATCGGGTGGTTATCTAAAGTTAGTCTGACATTTAGTATCTTTTTATGTGAAAAAATTACCCCAATACTCTTTCTAATGGAAAACTTAAAACCCCACTGGAGGCCCCAGTTATGAATCATATCCAATGCGAGTTGGATACGATTTGCCGAGAACTCTGCATTATTGCTGGAATGCCATAATGCACAATCATCGGCGTACAGTGAGTATTTAAGATTTCGAGGGGGAGCTGGTAGGATGTCATTAATCATACATAGAAATAATGTTGGCGACAAGACACTTCCTTGTGGGACCCCGTTTGCCTGGACAAAAATGTCCGAAAAAGTGACATTGTCGGCAAAAAGTTTGACAGAGAACGTTCTGTCAGAAATGAAATTTTGTATAAAACAAGGCAAGTTTCCACGTAATCCGAAAGCATAAAGTTTTCTGAGTAGGCCATATCGCCATGTCATGTCGTAGGCTTTTTCTATATCTAAAAATACTGAAATCAAAAAATCTTTTTTGGCAATTGCCTCTTGAATATGACTGTCCAGCTTTACTAGTTGATCGAGAGTTTGGCGTCCCTTTCGGAAGCCGCACTGCTCGTCAACTAGTAAATTACTGCTATTTAAAAAATGCAATAGCCTACTGTTAACAATTCGTTCCATGACCTTGCATAAGCAACTTGTCAACGCAATTGGTCGGTAGGAGATGGCAGTTCTGGGATTACCCCCTCCTTTCAATACAGGAATGATGTGGGCGAAGTGCCATGAGTTTGGAAAAGTGTGGCTTTTCCAAATTTCATTGTACACTTCTAGCAACTTAATCATGTCATCATGATTAAGATGCTTCATCATCTCATATCGAATCTCATCGGGGCCCGGGGATGTTCCTCTACAGGCTTCTAGGGCTCGGACAAGCTCATTCATTGTTAGGTCTTTATTATAATCAAAGTCATCTCCTGTGGCAAAGTGAATAGGTTGCAGCTCAGCGGCTTCCTTGGTGGGCAGGAAAGCAGGATGGTAGTTTGCTGAGCTGCTTGTATAAGAGAACTGCCTGGCGAGTACATTAGCAATGTCTTTTGGTGAATCGAAATTTATTCCCTCGTGGATGATGTTTTTAATTTTGCAGGATGTTTTGTTTTTATTAATTTTTTTGACAGTGGACCAAACCTCTGATATTTTTGTATTACTATTGATTGTAGAGACAAAGCTACGCCAGGAGTCTCTTTTAGCTTGTCTAATTACTCTACGAGCCCTAGCTCTTGCTAGTTTGTAGTTGCAAAAGTTCTCATTATTGATGTTATTTTTGAAAAGCCTGTAGGCCTTATTGCGTCGGCACAGCGCCCTGCGGCAATCTGGTGTCCACCATGGAACTCTATGCTTAACGCTATCTGTCGAAGTTTTAGGAATGGATAGCAAAGCTGCTTCTAAAATCGAATTCTGAATATTGTTTACTTTATCATCAATGGTTTCTCCAACAAGTTCGAGCTTGACGCTCCTTGTGAAGGCGACCCAGTCTGCTCTTTTTATGTTAAATTTAGGCGCTGAAGGCGTTCTTGCTGTGTCGCATGAATATTTAATCAAAATAGGAAGATGATCGCTTCCCAACGAGTCGTCAATGGTGTGCCACAGGCACTTGGCTGCTACTGATGACGAGACCAGTGATATGTCTATAAAGCTCAAATTCCCGGTATTATCGTCTACCCGTGTTGGGCTACCATCGTTCAGAAGGACTAAATCAGAGTCGTTAATCAGCTTAACTACTTGCTCACCTCTACCATCCGCCCGCAGGGAACCCCATAATGTATGATGAGCATTAAAATCACCTAAAATTACTTTATTTTGTGGCAGACTATCCTGAAGAGCAAAGAGCTCATCATAAATTACCACTTTATCAGGGGGACAATAAACCGAACATGTAGCCAGATACGTGTTATTGATTTTTACTTTGCATGCGACAACCTCCAAAGTAGAATCAATAATCACTTCTGTAAAAGGGAGGCTTTGGTGGATGTACATGGCGACTCCGCCTCCACCCCTACCCTCACGATCCTTCCGACACAAATGGTAGTTTCTGAGTGATACGACCTCGTCGCAGACGAGGTTGTTTAAGTGTGTTTCTTGTAAGACTATAATATCGGGAGCATAGGACGAGGCTAATAATCTGAGGTCGTTTACTTTAGATCTAATACTTCGACAGTTCCATTGTATAATGGTTAACGCGATGATTACGTTTTATGGGGTTTGGAAGTGCCTTGTCCGCCAGTTTTAATTTTCTTTTTCTGGGAGGGAGGTTCGTCCTCCTCTCCCTCGCTACCCAGGGGCCTCCCATGGGTATTTTTGGAGACAGTAGCCTCCATGTCCTGCGTCTCGCTGCCAGGGAGACGCCCGGTGGAGGATGATCTGCTTCGAGAAGCAGACCAAACACCAGACGAAGTCCTAGCAGGAGCCGCCTGGACGAGAAGGTGCGATCCAGACTGTGTTTTGGTATCATCCTCATTATGATGCTGCTGCTTTTGCTGGGTTGATTCAGCAATTTGTTGAATTGTATCTTTCAATTCTTTGATTTGACTCATTAATTCCTTGACCGTTTCCTTTAATTCAGCAATTTCTTTATCCTTAGCTGCAAGTTCCTGACTGATGCCGTTTGCACTGGAAGTGTTGTTAGTTGCTGCTGAGGCGTAGGAAGTATTGGGTTTGCTGGTCAAACCTTCAACTTTCCTCTTGGCTTCACGGTAACTAACATCATGTCCTCTCATGTATGCTAATATTTCAGTCTCCTTCTTCAAGCTGCTGCACTCGGCAGAGCCAGATTGATGGGGACCTCCACAGTTAGCACACTTGAGCGTTTTCTCAGTACATACAGCAGTGTCATGTTCTCCAGCACATTTACCACAAGTAAATTTACTAGTATCTTTGTCATTGCATCGTAATGAGGTGTGTCCAAATTTTTGGCATCTATTACAGCGCATAGGTTTTTGAATGTAAGGTCGCACTTGGACACGTTCATATCCAACCGTGACATACTCAGGAATTTTACTCGAAGCAAAAGTCAAAAAGCACAATCCGGTTTTTGTTCGCACATTCCCGTCTTTCTTGGTCATGCAGTTCACGTCCACTACGCTTTGGTCCTTCATATTTTCCAGAATTTCACTCTCCTCCATTGTCCTCAAATCCCTGCTAAAGATTACTCCCTTGCAGGTATTGGGGCCAATGGGGATAGTTACGTTGACCTTCAAATCATGAATCTGCGTCAGTTTAAGCAAGTCCTTAATCTGGGAGTTGAATTGCACTTTTACAAGGAGGCTACCATCTCGCAATTTCTTGACAAAATCAAAATCGCCGTCCACTTGACCATCAAGGACCTTCTTGATGATGAAGGGGCTCACATTCAAAAGCGATTGATTTTCATTCACGCATTTGACAGTCAGATACCTTGCATTCTGTGGAGGGATGGAGAAGAATCGTCGTTCACGTTTGTCAGCAGTAGGGGTTCCGTTGTTCAAGGTCGTATTGGTCGTAGGCGAGTCATGGGTCGTCCCTCCTCCTTGAGGAGGAGGAGGGTTGTTAGCCGCGGGATCAATCATACTGGGTATCGGACCGAGTCCGACCCCTGGGCCCGTGCCCGTTGTCCTGAAGGGACCAGTTAACCCTTAACTATCGTTGAACAACCTAACAGCAATAGCTAAGAGAAGAGTGTGGCAGTTTCCGTCCTCTACCCCCCCAGTGGAAGCCTGGTTGCGTTCTCCAGTACCACAGAGGGATCGAGTTATGTGGAAGACACCTCCTTACCGCCGAACTTGCCTAGTGCGAAGGGCGGTAATTCGATGCCCACCCCCCAAGCGAATACGGGAGCCCACAAGGGTACTCCGGTAGGCTCAGGGAAGTCACATGAAGAGAGGAAGAGAATTCAGAATAAAGAGAAAAGTGCGCCCAAAGGACGCCCCAGACTACTGGGCCTCCCTACCCAGGGGTCAAGGCCCGTAAGGGCTGCCCTGGTGTAGAAGAGAGCTGCGGGTCTGAGGTGGGGTGCTGACTACGCCTACTGTAGTCTCGTGTGACCTGCAAAATCAATGCACTGAAGGTGCAGGCAAAGCACAAAATGCTGAAAAAATCAGATTTACTCTACGTAAATTACGTTAAAAAACTCAGAAGCAATAGCGCCGAGCGAGACGAGAGGCCCCGGACACCAGGGTAGCTCCTGTGGCACAAGGCTTGGGTCTATTGCTGCTGCGTCTGAAAAGAGAGAGGTCCGAGCTGGTCAAAGTCTCGTACACGTTCTTCTTTCTTTCTTTGTTGGATTTCTTGGCTATCAACCAGCGGCATGTGGCCAAGGTTATTAAGCCAATGGATCCTATTTATTCTATCAATCTATATAAGGTCATAAAGTTTTGTCTCCCTTAAAAAAGTGATTACTTTACTGATGATCTTTTCGTCATCTGATAGAAGATTTGATGTTATAAAATCTTTGTTTTTTATTCTTAAGTAATTTATGAGTGGCTGTCTATGGATATTGTAGGTTGGGCATATTGTAAGGAAATGGTTTATTGTGAGGATGGTGGTACAGTGAGGGCATCGTGGAGGAAATTTTTTTTCTATATAGGGAGTGAGGTGGGTAAGCTTGGTAGAGTTGACCCTAAGACGGGCCAACACCACCTCCTCCCTTCTTTCCTTCCTGTGGGATGTGTCCCACAGTTCAATAGTGTTCTTGAACTTGTGTGTGATTTGGAGGTTGGTCCACTCACTTTGCCACAGGAGATGTATTTTTGCTTTTATAAGAGACACAAAACACCTGAGATCTGTACGAACTATGGTAGTGTCCAGATCGCCAGTTGACCCGGCTAGTTTGTCAGCCTGTTCATTACCATGAATACCAGTGTGACCTGGTACCCATATTAGCTTGATTGATTTGTTGGCACCGTGTAACTTACGAATGATATTACCCAGCAATTCATTTTTAGTGGTTTCTAAGGATTTAATAGCTTTAAGTGAACTTAATGAATCGGAAAAAATGACTATTCTATCGTGGGTCGTCGATAGTGCAAAATCAATGGCTTTATCAATGGCAAAAAGTTCAGCAAGAAAAATCGATGTATGATTCGGCAGTCTAAACTTTAGTTCACATTCAGTCGACCATACACCCGCACCTACACACTCATCTGTCTTGGAGCCGTCGGTATATATATGAAAAAAGGATAGATGTTTAATAAGGATCTCTCTGAACCTCTGGCGTACCTCACCCTCCGGCGCCATGGCCTTGGCTGATGGAAGCCAGGCTTCCATAATAGAAAAATTGGGGGTTTCCCATGGCGCTATATTTGACTTAACCAGGGTATCGATGGTAGAGAGATCTATACCGACTTTCTCGACGAGGTCGTGGAGTCTCGTGGCAAAGGGCCTAGTGCCTCCATTGCCATTAGGGTGGCTCGGGTCTCGAGCCACCTTTGCGGCATAGGTCAGTGCTAACTGGCCGCGTCTGAGTCGGAGGGGAGGTACTCCTGACTCCACCTCAAGACGCTCGATCCGAGTACATTTTAGGGCTCCAAGACACACACGCAAACAAGCATTCTGCACAGCATCCAATCCTTTCAAACTTGTTTTCGATGCCGAACCATACACGATTGACCCATAGTCTACTTTAGACCTAATCAGGGCTTTATATACCATTAGCAAAGACTGTCTATCAGCTCCCCATTTATTACCAGAAATGCACTTTAATAAATTTAGTGCTCTTTGACATTTATTCTTTAATTGACCAATGTGGTCTTTCCAATTGAGTCTACTATCAAAAAGTAGCCCAAGAAATCTTGCAGAATTTTGAATAGGTATTGGGTGGTTGTCTAGAGTTAGCCTGATATTCGGCTTCCTCCTATGTGAAAAAATTACCCCAATACTCTTTCTAATGGAAAACTTAAAACCCCACTGGAGGCCCCAGTTATGAATCATATCCAGTGCCAATTGGATGCGATTTGCTGAGAATTCTGCATTATTGCTGGAATGCCATAATGCACAATCATCAGCGTACAGTGAGTATTTAAGATTCCGAGGAGGAGCTGGTAAGATGTCATTGATCATACATAGAAATAGAGTTGGTGACAAGACACTTCCTTGTGGGACCCCGTTTGCCTGGACAAAAATGTCCGAAAAAGTGACATTGTCAGAAAACAATTTGACAGAAAACGTTCTGTCAGAAATGAAATTTTGTATAAAACAAGGCAAGTTTCCACGTAATCCGAAAGCATAAAGTTTTCTGAGTAGGCCATATCGCCATGTCATGTCGTAGGCTTTTTCTATATCTAAAAATACTGAAATCAAGAAATCTTTTTTGGCAATTGCCTCTTGAATATGACTGTCCAGTTTTACTAGTTGATCGAGAGTTTGGCGTCCCTTTCGGAAACCGCACTGCTCGTCAACTAGTAAATTACTGGAATTTAAAAAATGCAATAGCCTACTGTTAACAATTCGTTCCATGACCTTGCATAAGCAACTTGTCAACGCAATTGGGCGGTAGGAGATGGCAAGTCTGGGATTACCCCCTCCTTTCAATATGGGAATGATGTGGGCGAAGTGCCATGAGTTTGGAAAAGTGTGGCTTTTCCAAATTTCATTGTACACTTCTAGCAACTTAATCATGTCATCATGATTAAGATGCTTTATCATCTCATATCGAATCTCATCGGGGCCTGGGGATGTTCCTCTACAGGCTTCTAGGGCTCGGACAAGCTCATTCATTGTTAGATCTTGGTTGTAATCAAAGTCATCTCCTGTGGCAAAGTGAATTGGTTGCAGCTCAGCCGCTTCCTTGATGGGCAGGAATGCGTGATGATAGTTTGCTGAGCTGCTTGTATGAGAGAACTGCCTGGCGAGTGCATTAGCAATGTCTCTAGGTGAATCCAAGTTGTTACCCTCTTCAATGATGTTATTTATTTTAAAAGAGGTTTTTTTCTTATTGATTTTATTGATAGTGGACCAAACCTCTGATGTTTTTGTGTTGCTGTTAATAGTAGAGACAAAGCTCCGCCAGGAGTCTCTTTTTGCTTGTCTAATTACTCTACGAGCCCTAGCTCTTGCTTGTTTATAATTGCAAAAGTTCTCATTTGTGATGTTATTTTGGAAAAGCCTGTAGGCCTTATTGCGTCGGCACAGCGCCCTGCGGCAATCTGGTGTCCACCATGGAACTCTATGCTTAACGCTATCTGTCGAAGTTTTAGGAATAGATAGCAATGCTGCTTCTATAATCGAATTCTGAATATTGTTTACTTTATCATCAATGGTTTCTCCTACAAGTTCGAGCTTGACGCTCCTTGTGAAGGCGACCCAGTCTGCTCTTTTTACGTTAAATTTAGGCGCTGAAGGCGTTCTCACTGTGTCGCATGAATATTTAATCAAAATAGGAAGATGATCGCTTCCCAACGAGTCGTCAATGGTGTGCCACAGGCACTTGGCTGCTATTGATGAAGAGACCAGTGATATATCTATAAAGCTCAAATTCCCGGTATTATCGTCCACCCGCGTGGGACTACCATCATTCAGAAGGACTAATTCAGACTCGTTGATCAGCTTAACTACTTGCTCACCTCTACCATCCACCCGTAGGGAACCCCATAACGTATGATGAGCATTGAAATCACCTAAAATTACTTTATTTTGTGGCAGACGTTCCTGAAGAGCAAAGAGCTCATCATAGATTATCACTTTATCAGGCGGACAATAAACTGAACATATAGCCAGATACGTGCCATTAATTTTTACTTTGCATGCGACAAACTCCAAAGTAGAATCAATAGTCACTTCTGTAAAAGGGAGGCTTTGGTGGATGTACATGGCGACTCCGCCTCCACCCCTACCCTCACGATCCTTCCGACATAAATGGTAGTTCCTGAGCGATACGACCTCGTCAGAGACGAGGTTTGTCAAATGAGTTTCTTGGAGAACTATAATATCGGGAGCATAGGACGAGGCTAATAATCTAAGGTCGTTTACTTTAGATCTAATACTTCGACAGTTCCATTGTATAATGGTTGACGCGATGATTACGTTTTATGGGGTTTGGAAGTGCCTTGTCCACCAGTTTTAATTTTCTTTTTATGGGAGGGAGGCGCCTCCTCTCCCTCGCTTCCCGGGGACCTCTCACGGGATGGTTTGGAGACAGAAGCCTCCATGTCCTGCACCTCCTGGCGAGGGAGACGACTGACAGACTGCGACCTGCTTCTCTCTCGAGAAACCGATCGCGAGCCAGACGAAGTCCTCACAGGAGTAGCCCGGACGGGAAGGTGCGCTCCGGACTGTGATTCGGTGTCTGCTTCCTTAAGATGTTTAGGCTGGGTTGATGCAGCCATTTGATCGACCAATTTTGTCAGTTGATAAACTTTAATATTTAATTCTTTAACGGTTTGTTTGAGTTCGGCAATTTCCTGATCCTTAGCTGCAAGCTGTTGACTGATATCACTTGTACTAGGGTTGTTGCTAGTTACCGCTGCAGCATAGGAAGTATCGGGTTTGTGTGTCAAACTTTCCACTTTCCTCTTAGCTTCAGTATAACTAACTTCATGCTTTCTCATATATGCCAATGTTTCAGTCTCCTTCTTCAGGATGCTGCACTCGGCAGATCCTGAATGATGGGGACCTTCACAGTTAGCACATTTAGAAACTTTGCTAGTACATGTGATGGTGTCATGGGCTTCAGCACATTTACGGCAAGTGAATTTAGTAGAATCTTTGTCAATACATCTTAATGAGGTGTGTCCGAATTTTTGGCATCTGTTACAATGCATTGGCTTTTGGACATAAGGTCTTACTTGTACACGTTCATAACCGACGTTGACATATTCAGGGATTTTATTCAAGGCAAAAGTCAAAAAACACAGTCCAGTTTTCGTTCGCACATTCCCGTCCTTCTTGGTCATACAATGAACGTCCACTACGTCTTGGTCCTTCATGCTCTCAAGAATTTCACTTTCATCCATCGTCCTCAAATCCCTGTGAAAGATTACTCCCTTACAGGTATTTGGGCCAATAGGAATAGTTACTTTTACTCGAAGATCATGAATTTGCGTCAGCTTAAGTAAATCCTTAATCTGGGAGTTGTATTGTACTTTAACAAGGAGGCTTCCATCTCGCAATTTTTTAACAAAATCAAAGTCGCCGTCCACTTGACCATCAAGGACCTTTTTGATGATAAAGGGGTTCACGTTCAAAAGCGACTGATTTTCATTCACGCATTTGACATTCGCGAACCTTGCATTCTGGGTGGGGATTGTGAAAAGTGGTCGTCTCGTCTTGTCATTAGTGGGGGTACCATTGTTCGTCATCAGATTAGTCGTAGAAGGGTCTTTAGTCGTCCCTCCTCCTTTAGGAGGAGAAGGGGTAGCCGGGGTATCACTCATACTGGGTATCGGACCAGGTCCGACCCCTTTACTCAAAATCGTAGTCCTGATGGGACAAAAAACCTCTTAACTTTTGTTATCAACCTAACAGCAATAGCTAAGAGAGTAAGGCAGTTTTTCGTCCTCTACCCCCTCAGTGGAAGCCTGGTTGCGTTCTCCAGTACCACAGAGGGATCGAGTTATGTGTGGGACACTTCCTTACCGCCGAACTTGCCTAGGCGAAGGACGGTAATTCAATGCCCACCCCCCAAGCGAATACGGGAGTTCCGAGGAACTCCGGTAGGCTCAGGAAAGTCACATTATAAGGAAGAGATTTCAGGACCAAAGAAAAAGTGCGCCCAAATGACGCCCCAGACTACTGGGCCTCCCTACCCAGGGGTCAAAGCCACAAGGGCTACCCTGGTGTAGAAGAGAGCTGCGGGTCTGGGGTGGGGTGCTGACTACTACTACTGTAGCCTCGTGTCACCTGCAAAGCAAGAGCACTGAAGGTGCTGGCAAAGCACAACAAATGTTCTGCAATTACAGGATTTTACTTTACAGCTATTTACGTTAAGAGAACTCAGGAACAACAATGTCCAGCGAGACAAGAGGCCCCGGGCTCCAGGGTAGCTCAAGTGGCACAAGACTTTGTACTTGTTGTTACTGCGTTTAAACAAGGTGTTGCCTCATCAAGAGTTCGAACACGAGTGCTCGTACACTTTTCTTTCTTTTCTTTGTTGGATTTCTTGGCTATCAACCAGCGGCATGTGGCCAAGGTTATTAAGCCAATGGATCCTATTTATTCTATCAATCTATATAAGGTCATAAAGTTTTGTCTCCCTTAAAAAAGTGATTACTTTACTGATGATCTTTTCGTCATCTGATAGAAGATTTGATGTTATAAAATCTTTGTTTTTTATTCTTAAGTAATTTATGAGTGGCTGTCTATGGATATTGTAGGTTGGGCATATTGTAAGGAAATGGTTTATTGTGAGGATGGTGGTACAGTGAGGGCATCGTGGAGGAAATTTTTTTTCTATATAGGGAGTGAGGTGGGTAAGCTTGGTAGAGTTGACCCTAAGACGGGCCAACACCACCTCCTCCCTTCTTTCCTTCCTGTGGGATGTGTCCCACAGTTCAATAGTGTTCTTGAACTTGTGTGTGATTTGGAGGTTGGTCCACTCACTTTGCCACAGGAGATGTATTTTTGCTTTTATAAGAGACACAAAACACCTGAGATCTGTACGAACTATGGTAGTGTCCAGATCGCCAGTTGACCCGGCTAGTTTGTCAGCCTGTTCATTACCATGAATACCAGTGTGACCTGGTACCCATATAAGCTTGATTGATTTGTTGGCACCGTGTAACTTACGAATGATATTACCCAGCAATTCATTTTTAGTGGTTTCTAAGGATTTAATAGCTTTAAGTGAACTTAATGAATCGGAAAAAATGACTATTCTATCGTGGGTCGTCGATAGTGCAAAATCAATGGCTTTATCAATGGCAAAAAGTTCAGCAAGAAAAATCGATGTATGATTCGGCAGTCTAAACTTTAGTTCACATTCAGTCGACCATACACCCGCACCTACACACTCATCTGTCTTGGAGCCGTCGGTATATATATGAAAAAAGGATAGATGTTTAATAAGGATCTCTCTGAACCTCTGGCGTACCTCACCCTCCGGCGCCATGGCCTTGGCTGATGGAAGCCAGGCTTCCATAATAGAAAAATTGGGGGTTTCCCATGGCGCTATATTTGACTTAACCAGGGTATCGATGGTAGAGAGATCTATACCGACTTTCTCGACGAGGTCGTGGAGTCTCGTGGCAAAGGGCCTAGTGCCTCCATTGCCATTAGGGTGGCTCGGGTCTCGAGCCACCTTTGCGGCATAGGTCAGTGCTAACTGGCCGCGTCTGAGTCGGAGGGGAGGTACTCCTGACTCCACCTCAAGACGCTCGATCCGAGTACATTTTAGGGCTCCAAGACACACACGCAAACAAGCATTCTGCACAGCATCCAATTCTTTCAAACTTGTTTTCGATGCCGAACCATACACGATTGACCCATAGTCTACTTTAGACCTAATCAGGGCTTTATATACCATTAGCAAAGACTGTCTATCAGCTCCCCATTTATTACCAGAAATGCACTTTAATAAATTTAGTGCTCTTTGACATTTATTCTTTAATTGACCAATGTGGTCTTTCCAATTGAGTCTACTATCAAAAAGTAGCCCAAGAAATCTTGCAGAATTTTGAATAGGTATTGGGTGGTTGTCTAGAGTTAGCCTGATATTCGGCTTCCTCCTATGTGAAAAAATTACCCCAATACTCTTTCTAATGGAAAACTTAAAACCCCACTGGAGGCCCCAGTTATGAATCATATCCAGTGCCAATTGGATGCGATTTGCTGAGAATTCTGCATTATTGCTGGAATGCCATAATGCACAATCATCAGCGTACAGTGAGTATTTAAGATTCCGAGGAGGAGCTGGTAAGATGTCATTGATCATACATAGAAATAGAGTTGGTGACAAGACACTTCCTTGTGGGACCCCGTTTGCCTGGACAAAAATGTCCGAAAAAGTGACATTGTCAGAAAACAATTTGACAGAAAACGTTCTGTCAGAAATGAAATTTTGTATAAAACAAGGCAAGTTTCCACGTAATCCGAAAGCATAAAGTTTTCTGAGTAGGCCATATCGCCATGTCATGTCGTAGGCTTTTTCTATATCTAAAAATACTGAAATCAAGAAATCTTTTTTGGCAATTGCCTCTTGAATATGACTGTCCAGTTTTACTAGTTGATCGAGAGTTTGGCGTCCCTTTCGGAAACCGCACTGCTCGTCAACTAGTAAATTACTGGAATTTAAAAAATGCAATAGCCTACTGTTAACAATTCGTTCCATGACCTTGCATAAGCAACTTGTCAACGCAATTGGGCGGTAGGAGATGGCAAGTCTGGGATTACCCCCTCCTTTCAATATGGGAATGATGTGGGCGAAGTGCCATGAGTTTGGAAAAGTGTGGCTTTTCCAAATTTCATTGTACACTTCTAGCAACTTAATCATGTCATCATGATTAAGATGCTTTATCATCTCATATCGAATCTCATCGGGGCCTGGGGATGTTCCTCTACAGGCTTCTAGGGCTCGGACAAGCTCATTCATTGTTAGATCTTGGTTGTAATCAAAGTCATCTCCTGTGGCAAAGTGAATTGGTTGCAGCTCAGCCGCTTCCTTGATGGGCAGGAATGCGTGATGATAGTTTGCTGAGCTGCTTGTATGAGAGAACTGCCTGGCGAGTGCATTAGCAATGTCTCTAGGTGAATCCAAGTTGTTACCCTCTTCAATGATGTTATTTATTTTAAAAGAGGTTTTTTTCTTATTGATTTTATTGATAGTGGACCAAACCTCTGATGTTTTTGTGTTGCTGTTAATAGTAGAGACAAAGCTCCGCCAGGAGTCTCTTTTTGCTTGTCTAATTACTCTACGAGCCCTAGCTCTTGCTTGTTTATAATTGCAAAAGTTCTCATTTGTGATGTTATTTTGGAAAAGCCTGTAGGCCTTATTGCGTCGGCACAGCGCCCTGCGGCAATCTGGTGTCCACCATGGAACTCTATGCTTAACGCTATCTGTCGAAGTTTTAGGAATAGATAGCAATGCTGCTTCTATAATCGAATTCTGAATATTGTTTACTTTATCATCAATGGTTTCTCCTACAAGTTCGAGCTTGACGCTCCTTGTGAAGGCGACCCAGTCTGCTCTTTTTACGTTAAATTTAGGCGCTGAAGGCGTTCTCACTGTGTCGCATGAATATTTAATCAAAATAGGAAGATGATCGCTTCCCAACGAGTCGTCAATGGTGTGCCACAGGCACTTGGCTGCTATTGATGAAGAGACCAGTGATATATCTATAAAGCTCAAATTCCCGGTATTATCGTCCACCCGCGTGGGACTACCATCATTCAGAAGGACTAATTCAGACTCGTTGATCAGCTTAACTACTTGCTCACCTCTACCATCCACCCGTAGGGAACCCCATAACGTATGATGAGCATTGAAATCACCTAAAATTACTTTATTTTGTGGCAGACGTTCCTGAAGAGCAAAGAGCTCATCATAGATTATCACTTTATCAGGCGGACAATAAACTGAACATATAGCCAGATACGTGCCATTAATTTTTACTTTGCATGCGACAAACTCCAAAGTAGAATCAATAGTCACTTCTGTAAAAGGGAGGCTTTGGTGGATGTACATGGCGACTCCGCCTCCACCCCTACCCTCACGATCCTTCCGACATAAATGGTAGTTCCTGAGCGATACGACCTCGTCAGAGACGAGGTTTGTCAAATGAGTTTCTTGGAGAACTATAATATCGGGAGCATAGGACGAGGCTAATAATCTAAGGTCGTTTACTTTAGATCTAATACTTCGACAGTTCCATTGTATAATGGTTGACGCGATGATTACGTTTTATGGGGTTTGGAAGTGCCTTGTCCACCAGTTTTAATTTTCTTTTTATGGGAGGGAGGCGCCTCCTCTCCCTCGCTTCCCGGGGACCTCTCACGGGATGGTTTGGAGACAGAAGCCTCCATGTCCTGCACCTCCTGGCGAGGGAGACGACTGACAGACTGCGACCTGCTTCTCTCTCGAGAAACCGATCGCGAGCCAGACGAAGTCCTCACAGGAGTAGCCCGGACGGGAAGGTGCGCTCCGGACTGTGATTCGGTGTCTGCTTCCTTAAGATGTTTAGGCTGGGTTGATGCAGCCATTTGATCGACCAATTTTGTCAGTTGATAAACTTTAATATTTAATTCTTTAACGGTTTGTTTGAGTTCGGCAATTTCCTGATCCTTAGCTGCAAGCTGTTGACTGATATCACTTGTACTAGGGTTGTTGCTAGTTACCGCTGCAGCATAGGAAGTATCGGGTTTGTGTGTCAAACTTTCCACTTTCCTCTTAGCTTCAGTATAACTAACTTCATGCTTTCTCATATATGCCAATGTTTCAGTCTCCTTCTTCAGGATGCTGCACTCGGCAGATCCTGAATGATGGGGACCTTCACAGTTAGCACATTTAGAAACTTTGCTAGTACATGTGATGGTGTCATGGGCTTCAGCACATTTACGGCAAGTGAATTTAGTAGAATCTTTGTCAATACATCTTAATGAGGTGTGTCCGAATTTTTGGCATCTGTTACAATGCATTGGCTTTTGGACATAAGGTCTTACTTGTACACGTTCATAACCGACGTTGACATATTCAGGGATTTTATTCAAGGCAAAAGTCAAAAAACACAGTCCAGTTTTCGTTCGCACATTCCCGTCCTTCTTG
Source organism: Penaeus chinensis (assembly GCF_019202785.1). NCBI lineage: Eukaryota > Metazoa > Arthropoda > Malacostraca > Decapoda > Penaeidae > Penaeus > Penaeus chinensis. The sequence continues at coordinate 16,633,625 of NC_061850.1, read as the reverse complement.
GTCATACAATGAACGTCCACTACGTCTTGGTCCTTCATGCTCTCAAGAATTTCACTTTCATCCATCGTCCTCAAATCCCTGTGAAAGATTACTCCCTTACAGGTATTTGGGCCAATAGGAATAGTTACTTTTACTCGAAGATCATGAATTTGCGTCAGCTTAAGTAAATCCTTAATCTGGGAGTTGTATTGTACTTTAACAAGGAGGCTTCCATCTCGCAATTTTTTAACAAAATCAAAGTCGCCGTCCACTTGACCATCAAGGACCTTTTTGATGATAAAGGGGTTCACGTTCAAAAGCGACTGATTTTCATTCACGCATTTGACATTCGCGAACCTTGCATTCTGGGTGGGGATTGTGAAAAGTGGTCGTCTCGTCTTGTCATTAGTGGGGGTACCATTGTTCGTCATCAGATTAGTCGTAGAAGGGTCTTTAGTCGTCCCTCCTCCTTTAGGAGGAGAAGGGGTAGCCGGGGTATCACTCATACTGGGTATCGGACCAGGTCCGACCCCTTTACTCAAAATCGTAGTCCTGATGGGACAAAAAACCTCTTAACTTTTGTTATCAACCTAACAGCAATAGCTAAGAGAGTAAGGCAGTTTTTCGTCCTCTACCCCCTCAGTGGAAGCCTGGTTGCGTTCTCCAGTACCACAGAGGGATCGAGTTATGTGTGGGACACTTCCTTACCGCCGAACTTGCCTAGGCGAAGGACGGTAATTCAATGCCCACCCCCCAAGCGAATACGGGAGTTCCGAGGAACTCCGGTAGGCTCAGGAAAGTCACATTATAAGGAAGAGATTTCAGGACCAAAGAAAAAGTGCGCCCAAATGACGCCCCAGACTACTGGGCCTCCCTACCCAGGGGTCAAAGCCACAAGGGCTACCCTGGTGTAGAAGAGAGCTGCGGGTCTGGGGTGGGGTGCTGACTACTACTACTGTAGCCTCGTGTCACCTGCAAAGCAAGAGCACTGAAGGTGCTGGCAAAGCACAACAAATGTTCTGCAATTACAGGATTTTACTTTACAGCTATTTACGTTAAGAGAACTCAGGAACAACAATGTCCAGCGAGACAAGAGGCCCCGGGCTCCAGGGTAGCTCAAGTGGCACAAGACTTTGTACTTGTTGTTACTGCGTTTAAACAAGGTGTTGCCTCATCAAGAGTTCGAACACGAGTGCTCGCTCGTACACGATGTTTGTTTGTTTGTTTGTTTGTTTGTTGGATTTCTTGGCTATCAACCAGCGGCATGGGGCCAAGGTTATTAAGCCAATGGATCCTATTCATTCTATCAATCTATATAAGGTCATAAAGTTTTGTCTCTCTTAAAAAAGTGATTACTCTACTTATTATTTTTTCATCATCTGATAATATATTTAACAGTGTGAATTCTTTATTTTTAATATTAAAATAATTTTTGAGGGATTGTCTGTAGTATGCATATTTTGGGCATACTATAAATATATGATTAAATGTTAAGTTGGTGTTGCAGATCTGGCATCTTGGGGGATAACTTTTTTCAATGTAGGGAGTGAGGTGGGTAAATCTTGAGGCGTTGACCCTAAGGCGGGCCAACACCACCTCCTCCCTTCGGTCTTTCCTGTGGGATGTGTCCCACAGGTCTATTGTTTGCTTGACTGTGTGTGAGTGTGAGGTTGGTCCACTCACTTTGCCACAGGAGATGTATTTTTGCTTTTATAAGAGACACAAAACACCTGAGATCTGTACGAACTATGGTAGTGTCCAAATCGTCAGTTGACCCGGCTAGTTTGTCAGCCTGTTCATTACCATGGATACCAGAGTGACCTGGTACCCATATTAGTTTGATTGATTTGTTGGCACCGTGTAACTTACGAATGATATTACCCAGCAATTCATTTTTAGTGGTTTCTAAGGATTTAATAGCTTTAAGTGAACTTAATGAATCGGAAAAAATGACTATTCTATCGTGGGTCGTCGATAGTGCAAAATCTATGGCTTTATCAATGGCAAATAGTTCAGCAAGAAAAATCGATGTATGATTCGGCAATCTAAACTTTAGGTCACATTCAGTCGACCATACACCCGCACCTACACACTCATCTGTCTTGGAGCCGTCGGTATATATATGAAAAAAGGATAGATGTTTAATAATGATCTCTCTGAACCTCTGGCGTACCTCACCCTCCGGCGCCATGGCCTTGGCTGATGGAAGCCAGGCTTCCATGATAGAAAAATTGGGGGTTTCCCATGGCGCTATGTTTGACTTAACCAGGGTATCGATGGTAGAGAGATCTATACCGACTTTCTCGACGAGGTCGTGGAGTCTCGTGGCAAAGGGCCTAATGCCTCCATTGCCATTAGGGTGGCTCGGGTCTCGAGCCACCTTTGCGGCATAGGTCAGTGCTAACTGGCCGCGTCTGAGTCGGAGGGGAGGTACTCCTGACTCCACCTCAAGACGCTCGATCCGAGTACATTTTAGGGCTCCAAGACACACACGCAAACAAGCATTCTGCACAGCATCCAATCCTTTCAAACTTGTTTTCGATGCCGAAGCATACACGATTGACCCATAATCTACTTTAGACCTAATCAGGGCTTTATATACCATTAGCAAAGACTGTCTATCAGCTCCCCATTTATTACCAGAAATGCACTTTAATAAATTTAGTGCTCTTTGACATTTATTTTTTAACTGACCAATGTGGTCTTTCCAATTGAGTCTACTATCAAAAAGTAGCCCAAGAAATCTTGCAGAATTTTGAATAGGTATTGGGTGGTTATCTAGAGTTAGCCTGATGTTCGGCTTCCTCCTATGTGAAAAAATTACCCCAATACTCTTTCTAATGGAAAACTTAAAACCCCACTGGAGGCCCCAGTTATGAATCATATCCAGTGCCAATTGGATGCGATTTGCTGAGAATTCTGCATTATTGCTGGAATGCCATAATGCACAATCATCAGCGTACAGTGAGTATTTAAGATTCCGAGGAGGAGCTGGTAAGATGTCATTTATCATACATAGAAATAATGTAGGTCACAAGACACTTCCTTGTGGGACCCCGTTTGCCTGGACAAAAATGTCCGAAAAAGTGACATTGTCAGAAAACAATTTGACAGAAAACGTTCTGTCAGAAATGAAATTTTGTATAAAACAAGGCAAGTTTCCACGTAATCCGAAAGCATAAAGTTTTCTGAGTAGGCCATATCGCCATGTCATGTCGTAGGCTTTTTCTATATCTAAAAATACTGAAATCAAAAAATCTTTTTTGGCAATTGCCTCTTGAATATGACTGTCCAGCTTTACTAGTTGATCGAGAGTTTGGCGTCCCTTTCGGAAACCGCACTGCTCGTCAACTAGTAAATTACTGGAATTTAAAAAATGCAGTAGCCTACTGTTAACAATTCGTTCCATGACCTTGCATAAGCAACTTGTCAACGCAATTGGGCGGTAGGAGATGGCAAATCTGGGATTACCCCCTCCTTTCAATATGGGAATGATGTGGGCGAAGTGCCATGAGTTTGGAAAAGTGTGGCTTTTCCAAATTTCATTGTACACTTCTAGCAACTTAATCATGTCATCATGATTAAGATGCTTTATCATCTCATATCGAATCTCATCGGGGCCTGGGGATGTTCCTCTACAGGCTTCTAGGGCTCGGACAAGCTCATTCATTGTTAGATCTTGGTTGTAATCAAAGTTATCTCCTGTGGCAAAGTGAATTGGTTGCAGCTCAGCCGCTTCCTTGATGGGCAGGAATGCGTGATGATAGTTTGCTGAGCTGCTTGTATGAGAGAACTGCCTGGCGAGTGCATTAGCAATGTCTCTAGGTGAATCCAAGTTGTTATCCTCTTCAATGATGTTATTTATTTTAAAAGATGTTTTTTTCTTATTGATTTTATTGATAGTGGACCAAACCTCTGATGTTTTTGTGTTGCTGTTAATAGTAGAGACAAAGCTCCGCCAGGAGTCTCTTTTTGCTTGTCTAATTACTCTACGAGCCCTAGCTCTTGCTTGTTTATAATTGCAAAAGTTCTCATTTGTGATGTTATTTTGGAAAAGCCTGTAGGCCTTATTGCGTCGGCACAGCGCCCTGCGGCAATCTGGTGTCCACCATGGAACTCTATGCTTAACGCTATCTGTCGAAGTTTTAGGAATAGATAGCAATGCTGCTTCTATAATCGAATTCTGAATATTGTTTACTTTATCATCAATGGTTTCTCCTACAAGTTCGAGCTTGACGCTCCTTGTGAAGGCGACCCAGTCTGCTCTTTTTACGTTAAAGTTAGGCGCTGAAGGCGTTCTCACTGTGTCGCATGAATATTTAATCAAAATAGGAAGATGATCGCTTCCCAACGAGTCGTCAATGGTGTGCCACAGGCACTTGGCTGCTATTGATGAAGAGACCAGTGATATATCTATAAAGCTCAAATTCCCGGTATTATCGTCCACCCGCGTGGGACTACCATCATTCAGAAGGACTAATTCAGACTCGTTGATCAGCTTAACTACTTGCTCACCTCTACCATCCACCCGTAGGGAACCCCATAACGTATGATGAGCATTGAAATCACCTAAAATTACTTTATTTTGTGGCAGACGTTCCTGAAGAGCAAAGAGCTCATCATAGATTATCACTTTATCAGGCGGACAATAAACTGAACATATAGCCAGATACGTGCCATTAATTTTTACTTTGCATGCGACAAACTCCAAAGTAGAATCAATAGTCACTTCTGTAAAAGGGAGGCTTTGGTGGATGTACATGGCGACTCCGCCTCCACCCCTACCCTCACGATCCTTCCGACATAAATGGTAGTTCCTGAGCGATACGACCTCGTCAGAGACGAGGTTTGTCAAATGAGTTTCTTGGAGAACTATAATATCGGGAGCATAGGACGAGGCTAATAATTTAAGGTCGTTTACTTTAGATCTAATACTTCGACAGTTCCATTGTATAATGGTTGACGCGATGATTACGTTTTATGGGGTTTGGAAGTGCCTTGTCCACCAGTTTTAATTTTCTTTTTATGGGAGGGAGGCGCCTCCTCTCCCTCGCTTCCCGGGGACCTCTCACGGGATGGTTTGGAGACAGAAGCCTCCATGTCCTGCACCTCCTGGCGAGGGAGACGACTGACAGACTGCGACCTGCTTCTCTCTCGAGAAACCGATCGCGAGCCAGACGAAGTCCTCACAGGAGTAGCCCGGACGGGAAGGTGCGCTCCGGACTGTGATTCGGTGTCTGCTTCCTTAAGATGTTTAGGCTGGGTTGATGCAGCCATTTGATCGACCAATTTTGTCAGTTGATATACTTTAATATTTAATTCTTTAACGGTTTGTTTGAGTTCGGCAATTTCCTGATCCTTAGCTGCAAGCTGTTGACTGATATCACTTGTACTAGGGTTGTTGCTAGTTACCGCTGCAGCATAGGAAGTATCGGGTTTGTGTGTCAAACTTTCCACTTTCCTCTTAGCTTCAGTATAACTAACTTCATGCTTTCTCATATATGCCAATGTTTCAGTCTCCTTTTTCAGGATGCTGCACTCGGCAGATCCTGAATGATGGGGACCTTCACAGTTAGCACATTTAGAAACTTTGCTAGTACATGTGATGGTGTCATGGGCTTCAGCACATTTACGGCAAGTGAATTTAGTAGAATCTTTGTCAATACATCTTAATGAGGTGTGTCCGAATTTTTGGCATCTGTTACAATGCATTGGCTTTTGGACATAAGGTCTTACTTGTACACGTTCATAACCGACGTTGACATATTCAGGGATTTTATTCAAGGCAAAAGTCAAAAAACACAGTCCAGTTTTCGTTCGCACATTCCCGTCCTTCTTGGTCATACAATGAACGTCCACTACGTCTTGGTCCTTCATGCTCTCAAGAATTTCACTTTCATCCATCGTCCTCAAATCCCTGTGAAAGATTACTCCCTTACAGGTATTTGGGCCAATAGGAATAGTTACTTTTACTCGAAGATCATGAATTTGCGTCAGCTTAAGTAAATCCTTAATCTGGGAGTTGTATTGTACTTTAACAAGGAGGCTTCCATCTCGCAATTTTTTAACAAAATCAAAGTCGCCGTCCACTTGACCATCAAGGACCTTTTTGATGATAAAGGGGTTCACGTTCAAAAGCGACTGATTTTCATTCACGCATTTGACATTCGCGAACCTTGCATTCTGGGTGGGGATTGTGAAAAGTGGTCGTCTCGTCTTGTCATTAGTGGGGGTACCATTGTTCGTCATCAGATTAGTCGTAGAAGGGTCTTTAGTCGTCCCTCCTCCTTTAGGAGGAGAAGGGGTAGCCGGGGTATCACTCATACTGGGTATCGGACCAGGTCCGACCCCTTTACTCAAAATCGTAGTCCTGATGGGACAAAAAACCTCTTAACTTTTGTTATCAACCTAACAGCAATAGCTAAGAGAGTAAGGCAGTTTTTCGTCCTCTACCCCCTCAGTGGAAGCCTGGTTGCGTTCTCCAGTACCACAGAGGGATCGAGTTATGTGTGGGACACTTCCTTACCGCCGAACTTGCCTAGGCGAAGGACGGTAATTCAATGCCCACCCCCCAAGCGAATACGGGAGTTCCGAGGAACTCCGGTAGGCTCAGGAAAGTCACATTATAAGGAAGAGATTTCAGGACCAAAGAAAAAGTGCGCCCAAATGACGCCCCAGACTACTGGGCCTCCCTACCCAGGGGTCAAAGCCACAAGGGCTACCCTGGTGTAGAAGAGAGCTGCGGGTCTGGGGTGGGGTGCTGACTACTACTACTGTAGCCTCGTGTCACCTGCAAAGCAAGAGCACTGAAGGTGCTGGCAAAGCACAACAAATGTTCTGCAATTACAGGATTTTACTTTACAGCTATTTACGTTAAGAGAACTCAGGAACAACAATGTCCAGCGAGACAAGAGGCCCCGGGCTCCAGGGTAGCTCAAGTGGCACAAGACTTTGTACTTGTTGTTACTGCGTTTAAACAAGGTGTTGCCTCATCAAGAGTTCGAACACGAGTGCTCGCTCGTACACGATTTTTTTTTTTTTTTTTGTTGGATTTCTTGGCTATCAACCAGCGGCACATGGCCAAGGTCATTAAGCCAATGGATCCTATTCATTCTATCAATCTATATAAGGTCATAAAGTTTTGTCTCCCTTAGAAAAGCAATTACTTTATTTATTATTTTTTCATCATCTGCTAAAAGGTTTGATGTTGTAAATTCTATGTTTTTGATTTGGAAGTAATTTTTGAGTGGTATTCTATTGTTGTTGTATTTATGGCAAGTTGTTAATATATGGTCTATTGTAAGGTTGATGTTGCAGTCGGGGCATTGTGGAGGGAAGGTCTTCTCAATGTAGGGAGTGAGGTGGGTTAATCTTGTTGCGTTGACCCTAAGGCGGGCCAACACCACCTCCTCCCTTCGTTCTCTTCGGTATGATGTAAACCACGGTTCTATTGTGGTTTTGTGTTTGTGGTTTATTTGGAGGTTGGTCCACTCACTTTGCCACAGGAGATGTATTTTTGCTTTTATAAGAGACACAAAACACCTGAGATCTGTACGAATTATGGTAATGTCCAAATCGTCAGTTGACCCGGCTAATTTGTCAGCCTGTTCATTGCCATGGATGCCAGAGTGGCCTGGTACCCATATTAGCTTGATTGATTTATTGGCACCGTGTAACTTACAAATGATATTACCCAGCAATTCATTTTTAGTGGTTTCTAAGGATTTAATAGCTTTAAGTGAACTTAATGAATCTGAAAAAATGACTATTCTATCGTGGGTCGTCGATAGAGCAAAATCAATAGCTTTGTCAATGGCAAAAAGTTCAGCAAGAAAAATCGATGTATGATTCGGCAGTCTAAACTTTAGTTTACATTCAGTCGACCATACACCCGCACCCACACCCTCATTTGTCTTGGAGCCGTCGGTATATATATGAAAAAAGGATAAATGCTTAATAAGGATCTCTCTAAACCGCTGGCGTACCTCACCCTCCGGCGCCATGGCCTTAGCTGATGGAAGCCAAGCTTCCATGATGGAAAAATTGGGTGTTTCCCATGGCGCTATGTTTGACTGAACCAGGGTATCAATAGTAGAGAGATCTATACCGACTTTCTCGACGAGGTCGTGGAGTCTCGTGGCAAAGGGCCTAATGCCTCCATTGCCATTGGGATGGCTCGGGTATCGAGCCACCTTAGCGGCATAGGTCAGGGCTAATTGGCCGCGTCTGAGTCGGAGGGGAGGTACTCCTGACTCCACCTCAAGACGCTCGATCCGAGTGCACTTCAGGGCTCCAAGACACACACGTAAACAGGCATTCTGCACAGCATCCAATCCTTTCAAACTTGTTTTCGATGCCGAATCATACACGATTGACCCATAATCTACTTTAGACCTAACCAGGGCTTTATATATCATTAGCAAAGACTTCCTATCAGCTCCCCATTTATTACCAGCAATGCACTTTAATAAATTTAGTGCTTTTTGACATTTATTCTTTAACTGACCAATGTGGTCTTTCCAATTAAGTCTACAATCAAAGAGTAGACCAAGAAATCTAGCAGAATTTTGAATGGGTATTGGGTGGTTATCTAAAGTTAGTCTGATATTTGGTATCTTTCTATGTGAAAAAATTACCCCAATACTCTTTCTAATGGAAAACTTAAAACCCCACTGGAGGCCCCAGTTATGAATCATATCCAATGCGAGTTGGATACGATTTGCCGAGAACTCTGCATTGTTGCTGGAATGCCACAATGCACAATCATCGGCGTACAGTGAGTATTTAAGATTTCGAGGGGGAGCTGGTAGGATGTCATTAATCATACATAGAAATAATGTTGGCGACAAGACACTTCCTTGTGGGACCCCGTTTGCCTGGACAAAAATGTCCGAAAAAGTGACATTGTCGGCAAAAAGTTTGACAGAAAACGTTCTGTCAGAAATGAAATTTTGTATAAAACAAGGCAAGTTTCCACGTAATCCGAAAGCATAAAGTTTTCTGAGTAGGCCATATCGCCATGTCATGTCGTAGGCTTTTTCTATATCTAAAAATACTGAGATCAAAAAATCTTTTTTGGCAATTGCCTCTTGAATATGACTGTCCAGCTTTACTAGTTGATCGAGAGTTTGGCGTCCCTTTCGGAAGCCGCACTGCTCGTCAACTAGTAAATTACTGCTATTTAAAAAATGCAATAGCCTACTGTTAACAATTCGTTCCATGACCTTGCATAAGCAACTTGTCAACGCAATTGGTCGGTAGGAGATGGCAGTTCTGGGATTACCCCCTCCTTTCAATACAGGAATGATGTGGGCGAAGTGCCATGAATTTGGAAAAGTGTGGCTTTTCCAAATTTCATTGTACACTTCTAGCAACTTAATCATGTCATCATGATTAAGATGCTTCATCATCTCATATCGAATCTCATCGGGGCCCGGGGATGTTCCTCTACAGGCTTCTAGGGCTCGGACAAGCTCATTCATTGTTAGGTCTTTATTATAATCAAAGTCATCTCCTGTGGCAAAGTGAATAGGCTGCAGCTCAGCGGCTTCCTTGGTGGGCAGGAAAGCAGGATGGTAGTTTGCTGAGCTGCTTGTATAAGAGAACTGCCTGGCGAGTACATTAGCAATGTCTTTTGGTGAATCGAAATTTGTTCCCTCGTGGATGATGTTTTTAATTTTGCAGGATGTTTTGTTTTTATTAATTTTTTTGACAGTGGACCAAACCTCTGATATTTTTGTATTACTATTGATTGTAGAGACAAAGCTACGCCAGGAGTCTCTTTTAGCTTGTCTAATTACTCTACGAGCCCTAGCTCTTGCTAGTTTGTAGTTGCAAAAGTTCTCATTATTGATGTTATTTTTGAAAAGCCTGTAGGCCTTATTGCGTCGGCACAGCGCCCTGCGGCAATCTGGTGTCCACCATGGAACTCTATGCTTAACGCTATCTGTCGAAGTTTTAGGAATGGATAGCAAAGCTGCTTCTAAAATCGAATTCTGAATATTGTTTACTTTATCATCAATGGTTTCTCCAACAAGTTCGAGCTTGACGCTCCTTGTGAAGGCGACCCAGTCTGCTCTTTTTATGTTAAATTTAGGCGCTGAAGGCGTTCTTGCTGTGTCGCATGAATATTTAATCAAAATAGGAAGATGATCGCTTCCCAACGAGTCGTCAATGGTGTGCCACAGGCACTTGGCTGCTACTGATGATGAGACCAGTGATATGTCTATAAAGCTCAAATTCCCGGTATTATCGTCTACCCGTGTTGGGCTACCATCGTTCAGAAGGACTAAATCAGAGTCGTTAATCAGCTTAACTACTTGCTCACCTCTACCATCCGCCCGCAGGGAACCCCATAATGTATGATGAGCATTAAAATCACCTAAAATTACTTTATTTTGTGGCAGACTATCCTGAAGAGCAAAGAGCTCATCATAAATTACCACTTTATCAGGGGGACAATAAACCGAACATGTAGCCAGATACGTGTTATTGATTTTTACTTTGCATGCGACAACCTCCAAAGTAGAATCAATAATCACTTCTGTAAAAGGGAGGCTTTGGTGGATGTACATGGCGACTCCGCCTCCACCCCTACCCTCACGATCCTTCCGACACAAATGGTAGTTTCTGAGTGATACGACCTCGTCGCAGACGAGGTTGTTTAAGTGTGTTTCTTGTAAGACTATAATATCGGGAGCATAGGACGAGGCTAATAATCTGAGGTCGTTTACTTTAGATCTAATACTTCGACAGTTCCATTGTATAATGGTTAACGCGATGATTACGTTTTATGGGGTTTGGAAGTGCCTTGTCCGCCAGTTTTAATTTTCTTTTTCTGGGAGGGAGGTTCGTCCTCCTCTCCCTCGCTACCCAGGGGCCTCCCATGGGTATTTTTGGAGACAGTAGCCTCCATGTCCTGCGTCTCGCTGCCAGGGAGACGCCCGGTGGAGGATGATCTGCTTCGAGAAGCAGACCAAACACCAGACGAAGTCCTAGCAGGAGCCGCCTGGACGAGAAGGTGCGATCCAGACTGTGTTTTGGTATCATCCTCCTTATGATGCTGCTGCTTTTGCTGGGTTGATTCAGCAATTTGTTGAATTGTATCTTTCAATTCTTTGATTTGACTCATTAATTCCTTGACCGTTTCCTTTAATTCAGCAATTTCTTTATCCTTAGCTGCAAGTTCCTGACTGATGCCGTTTGCACTGGAAGAGTTGTTAGTTGCTGCTGAAGCGTAGGAAGTATTGGGTTTGCTGGTCAAACCTTCAACTTTCCTCTTGGCTTCACGGTAACTAACATCATGTCCTCTCATGTATGCTAATATTTCAGTCTCCTTCAAGCTGCTGCACTCGGCAGAGCCAGATTGATGGGGACCTCCACAGTTAGCACACTTGAGCGTATTCTCAGTACATATAGCAGTGTCATGATTTCCAGCACATTTACCACAAGTAAATTTATTGGTATCTTTGTCATTGCATCGTAATGAGGTGTGTCCAAATTTTTGGCATCTATTACAGCGCATAGGTTTTTGAATGTAAGGTCGCACTTGGACACGTTCATATCCAACCGTGACATACTCAGGAATTTTACTTGAAGCAAAGGTCAAAAAGCACAATCCGGTTTTTGTTCGCACATTCCCGTCTTTCTTGGTCATGCAGTTCACGTCCACTACGCTTTGGTCCTTCATATTTTCCAGAATTTCACTCTCCTCCATTGTCCTCAAATCCCTGCTAAAGATTACTCCCTTGCAGGTATTGGGGCCAATGGGGATAGTTACGTTAACCTTCAAATCATGAATCTGCGTCAGTTTAAGCAAGTCCTTAATCTGGGAGTTGAATTGCACTTTTACAAGGAGGCTACCATCTCGCAATTTCTTGACAAAATCAAAATCGCCGTCCACTTGACCATCAAGGACCTTCTTGATGATGAAGGGGCTCACATTCAAAAGCGATTGATTTTCATTCACGCATTTGACAGTCAGATACCTTGCATTCTGTGGAGGGATGGAAAAGAATCGTCGTTCACGTTTGTCAGCAGTAGGGGTTCCGTTGTTCAAGGTCGTATTGGTCGTAGGCGAGTCATGGGTCGTCCCCCTCCTTGAGGAGGAGGAGGGTTGTTAGCCGCGGGATCAATCATGCTGGGTATCGGACCGAGTCCGACCCCTGGGCCCGTGCCCGTTGTCCTGAAGGGACCAGTTAACCCTTAACTATTGTTAATCAACCTAACAGCAATAGCTAAGAGAAGAGTGTGGCAG